>NW_005179278.1:17500-81199 GCF_000350225.1 Chondrus crispus
GCGAAACGAGGACGATGTCGTCGTCAACCGTGCCTTGCCCACCATCGCCACGGGCGTCGACCCGGCGGAGGAAGAGGAGCGCCATTTGCAGCAGGCCCTCCTGGCCTCGGTCTTCGGCGAGTCCAAACGCGCACCGGCCAACATTCCCATCCCCGTTACAGAATCCGTCACACCCCCTGCTATCCCAGGCGCCCTTTTCCGCCGCCCGGAACAGTACATCATGTTTGACAAGAGCGATCACGATTTAGAAGACGCCTGCGTGGATTACGACGCCGATCACGTCGACAAAGCCTTCGTCACCGCCATCAACAAAGCCAAACCGAACAACACTCCGCTGACATTGGACGTCCTCGAGCGCGCTATGGATGCCATGGAAAAAGCCCAGGGCCGATCAGAAGCCGGCGATGGCCTCGTGCCGTATGCAACCGTCCGTCAAACCCTCGCCCTCGTAGAGATGGCCGGCGGACATCCCGAGTCCACCCGCCGTGAACTTCATTCGCACTGGCACAAACGCCGCACGGAGCGAGGGTTTCCTTTTTTGCGCCTCTACCAGCAGGCCCCGGACCCGAGCAATAACGATCCCGCAGTTGCCTTCCGACCGCGTGATAAGGATAATTTGGCCGGTGCAGGCCGCCGCATGAATACCTACGACAACTTCCGTCGCGCTGTTATTCTGCGAGACGAGCTTAAAACCCTCATCAACGTCATGGATCGCATCGTCGACCGCGAGACCCAAAAGGCTCAGCTGCTTGGCCTGCGCCTGCTCCAGCAGCGTGTCGCTTTGACGTCTGCAGGGGGCCCGCGCATCGAATCAGTCAACCGCGCCATGTTTTCCGGCGAGCAAGAACCCGTCGTTATCTATGGTCCAACACAAATGCAGGTCCTCGTCCCATGCCGCAACTTGCGCCTACCCCCCGAAATTGATGTCGTCTTGAGACGCTTGGGTTCAACTGCAGCAGAGAAGGCCGCAAAGAAGGCCAGGAGGAGAGCCATTCCCAGGACTGCCGACAAGAACCGTTTGGGGCGAGATCACAATGGTCAAATCTCCAACGGAAATCAGAAGACGGGTCCAGGGGGCACTCCTGCTGGCGTCGATACTTTTGGATATGATGAGATGGGAAATCGCTTTCTTAAGGATATGCGTTTCTTTGCCGGCGGGTTTATGAACTACGGAGTTTCCCCGTATGATCATCGCGTTTTTGCCGCGGCTAGCGAACGTAATACCGTCAGATTCAACCCGCGAGAACCGCGGCCTGTGCTCTTTCCCGGTCCGCAAGTACGCTTTGGATCTCTGCCAGACACAGATGAACGACAATTCAGTGGAAAGATTGGCGACAAGGTGATATCTTGCGACGATATCCGAGCAGATATATTTGAAGGAAGGAAACGCAGAATCGGAGAGTCCTTTCACCCTTCGACTACGTCGGCACGAAAAATTCGTCGTGCGTACTACACACGAGCTCGCGTCGGACGTGGCGGCCGCGTGATGCTCGATCGAGTCGTTTTCCAGCGCGAACGTGGTGTGAAAGCAGCCAGTTATCCTGCGTCTGTGGAAGGCGGTGGAGTGTACACGGCTGGTATTCCGCTGGACGCTGCCTCGAGAACATCGAGGGTGGTACGGCGAGGAGGGTTGGGGGATATTATGACCCTTGGGGCTGGACTGGATGAGGAAGAAGATGTTTCCGACGCTGATGAATCTGAGAGTCTTGCGCTTGCGCGAAAGCTTATTCCCTCTTTGAAGCCGATCGTGCGAATGAATGCCGGAATCGGGGTACAACCGGATGCTGTCAACTATTGGCCAAGGAGGCACAGGGGGAAAATGCGAGGAGGGAAAACTCGAGGAGGGAAGAGAAGGAGGGGTCAAACCCGACAGGAAAGCGAGAGTCTGGGGACATCGGATGATTGGGAACAACATCTGAAAAGTTTACCAGCTTACGCTCCTCGAGAGACTCCCCTCGTGACCCAAGTGTGAAAGTCCTTAAGAGACTCGCTGATCGCTTTCAATCTTTTGTTTATGAGTCATGAATTGTATGCTGGTTAATTTATTTTGTGGATTTCTTTGTACATTATGGTGGTGAGCCGGAATTGTAATACATAATATTGTAAAGTTAAACTCTGAACGTGATGCGCGACTCAACACGATTGCACATGTGCATGCAAGGAATGTCGTCTCTGGATCAGCACAAGACCGATCTGATCAAAAGCAGTGGTAAGCTGTACACGTCTCAATGCGACGATTTGAGACTCTCAGGGATACTTTCAACGCTCCCTGCTGAAGCTTTGACTAGTCTGTTCATTACGGCCGCGCCGATGCCATCTCCGGTGTCTGGCGGGGGCACAGCAAGAATAATCGCAACCTTCTCCATCCTTCCCTTCCCCTCGCCATCAAACGCTCTTAGAGCGCCGTATAATTCCCTTGCAAAACTCGCCACGTCCCCCTCCCGTCCGCAATTAACCGTTACCACCCCCGACACCTCTCGCAACTGCTCACACACCGCATCATTCGCCAGCACACCGACGAGCTTTCCTTTTCTCCTCTCCTCCTCAAGTCGCTCCTTCACTCTGGTCCTCTCTACTATAGTCATCGGGGCAACCGGCGCATAATGCCGGTACTTCATCCCCGGGGCCTTTGGCCTCTCTACAGCTTGCCCCCTCTCCACTTCCCGGAACGGCACGCCGCTGACCCTTTCAAGCTCCCTCACAGACACAGCGCCAGGACGAAGCACAGACGGGTTATGCGGATCCGTCATATCTACGACTGTGCTCTCTACGCCGCAGTTGGCGTCATCCAAGGCTAAATCGCCCGCGTCAACGACGCCGAACACAGCGCCGTCCAAATCCCGAATGACGTGGGCCGCAGACGTGGGGCTCGGCCTCCCCGACCTGTTTGCGCTCGGGGCTGCAACAGGCACGGCGGCCTTGGCGAGAAGGGCGGCAGCCACAGGATGCTTCGGGACGCGCAAGGCGACGGATCGCAAGCCAGCCGTGACGGCGGCGGCCAGCGGCGAGCGCGCGGCCAACGGAAGGACGAGGGTGAGTGGACCCGGCCAGAAGGCTTTCGCCAGGCGCGCAGCGGCGGGGGACAGGGGAAGGGGCGTCAGCGGCCAGCGGGTCAAGTCAGAGAGGGAGGATACATGGACGATGAGCGGGTTGTCGGATGGGCGGCCCTTCGCGCGGAAGATGGCGGAGACGGCGGAGGGCGTGAGGGCGTTGGCGCCCAGACCGTACACGGTCTCGGTGGGGAAGGCGAGCAGGTGGCCGTCGCGAAGAGCGGCGGCGGCTTCGGCGATGTCGATTTCGGAGGTGGGGCTGAAGACGGTCGTGGCAGAGTATGTCGGAGGGGAGGGCATGCTGGATGGGGAATAGTAAGAGGCGCAGAGGGGGGGAGAGAGAGATTGCGGAGAAGGGACTCAGGGTGAAACGGAAGATGGGGCGGTAGTCGATGTCCGTGACGGTCGCCGACCGTCGCCGACCGTCGCCGCGGAACTGCGAATCCACGTGACAAGGTCGGGAGGAAGAGTGGGAAGTTGAAATGTTTTGACACGTGTACCCTTCCCCGCATGTATAATTTGGTAACATCTTTTTTAAATTAACTTAAAAACTACTTCCCCTTGCCCAAATGAGGTCAGACTGGTGGTGATGGATGCTCTGCGTTTGCTACCCAACGGGGAGGAGATACAGAATCTCTAGCCGTACTGGATCAGAGAAACCCCGAATTTTCTTTTATTGGTGCGGCAATACACGGATATTTAGAAAAAGGTCTATTCGGTAATTTTTAAATTATTAAAATAAGCACCAGAGAGAGCGTACCTATAACGCGGACACGTGTACCCAGTGTCCGCACTTGGTTTTCCTCTACTAGGAGCAACAAGAACTGTGAGTTCCCAAATTAACCTTTTTTACCGAATAATACTTTTCTGGAGTGGCACGCGCCATGCTCCATGGGTGCATTTAAAACCTGATCGATGCACCAAACAACCTAGTTGTTTGACATCTCTATGAAGAGCTCTGTTGCTTCCTACATTACGCATGCATTGCCATTCCAAACAGTTTATGCTTCGCGACAGCGTTTCCCAACAAAAGGTCACAGTCACAAGCGCTAATGCGTATATACGTTCCCTATATAGGGAACATGTCGTGCAAAAGTCTCATATAATGGACTAATATGAGGCTTGTACCAGTCCTTGCACAGCAACAATCTAAGGCAAGAGAACAAACATCTCTCCAGTTACAGGGAATAGAATCCAAACGACTGCAACCGGCATTCATGTGGTGGAGGGGGCGTCGAATCCCAACTTTAGTTCCACAACACTGCCTCATGGTCACCCGCCGTCTGGCTAATATCTTGAGAGTATGAGCAGTGTGATGTACAGTATGTGAAGCTGGTCCGTGAGGATGTTTCGACTTTATAATATATGCCGTCATCGCCATGATGACCCCAAGAAGAATATTCTTTTTCTATTCTCACGTCGCCGGAACAGATATTGCGTTGGAAAAGGATGCGGGCCCTCAATTCTGCTTTTGCGCCACAGGTGACCAATAGAATCAAGTGAACAGGTACATGCGGATTACAATTAGAACTGACACGTGTTCTTTTTGCCAATAGTTTTGCGTATCCACAAATGCTATCACGCCCCCTACAGTACAAATGTGACGCAAGGAAGACGTCAGAACGAGCCGCCGTTCGTAACAGAGAAGAATTGGATGATGCCGTTATCTTTCATGACACGCAGCGCCATGGTGCGTCGTTAACAGTAAGTCCACACTTCCGTTGTTGCGTTGCGGCTTCCTCTGTCCTATGCTGCTAAACGCCTTGAAATCTCTCATTTAGAGCATTGTTCGTGGTATTTTCACAATCCGACGTTGCATTGATTATGGCTGTTGTCGTCTCCGTGATGCGGGCGTCGCATAGGCGTTGGAGGCAATGCTAAAATGTACCTTTATTCCACTCCGTCTCTCCCTCCGTGTCCGTGATGCGTGATGCTCGTATGATATGCAAAACATGTGTGCGGTGATTGTCAGTCCACTGTATGAGGCGATCATAAATGCAAAAGAGCACTGTTGAACACGTCGGAATCATTCCCTCTTTTGAGGTCTAATGAGCTCTTTGAAGCGTTATGGATGTACATACAATTCATTTCAGCGATCCCGTTGGGACTGACCTTGCCGTCAGCAGCTGCAGTTCACAAATACAGTTTGCTGTCTTCCCGACTCTGCTCAGTCACTGCTATGTGTAAAGGCCACCAGTTTGCCGAATGTTGTAGACACTAGTACTGTATCTGTTCCCATCAGTCAGCGCTGCGGCTGCAGTCCCAGAAGAAACAGGGACGTGTTCATGTCGACAAATTCAAACCAAGGCATGCTCTCGTTAAAAATTAGAAATTTTTCTGCTAGTCTGAGAAAGCCCTTCGTTTGAGCATTGGCTACGACTTGAGATGGGTCATAATATTCCGGCAACACTAATTACTGACAGGTGTACTCCCGTTTCGACGCGTCGTCTCTCCCCCTTTTCGGACTTCTCGGTTCGGGTAAATAACAATGTTTTTACTGTTTTACACTACGAAGGGCAAACTATCTGGGAACATATCTTGCATTTAGACATAGGCACCCTTCAGTGTGTGTTCGACCAGTCACAACGTAGATGATGGTAATCTTACATGGGGCGATATTCCAAGCATGGCCATGACATGCACATGGGTGTCCGATAAGAGGACAAGCTTTCATCACGTCAAAACTCCAGCTATTGTAGAAATCTGAACGCATGGGTTTTATGGTATTGATGAGTGTTAAGCTGTATCTCGAGTGTGAAAGTAGAGTGTGCTTTTACTGTGCTTGCTCATCAGGGGGGACGACTTTTTGCTGGAGGGTGTGATAGTAGGCGATGGCAAGGGAAGATGAAAACATGAAAGGCAGATGTGCTCTTTGTAGACAAATTTCATCTACGGTCTTGCACGGTTCGCAGTGCCACTCGTGAAGCTGTCACAATGGACTTGCAAGGATACTGATCTTGCTTTCAATTGGTCTGTCACACTCGCTATCACTGATGAAGAAGCAGTGCTGGGCCCCAGTTCTGCCTGTGCTATGAGGGCAACAGCACTGTATACTGTGTTTTTGTTTTGGTACAATACACGTATGTCACGTTTTCCTTTATTTTGTGGGTTGGTTTTTTCAGCACCCCGACAAGAGAGGTTGGGAGTCAGTAGGTCAAAACAACGTGTGCATGAACTTGAGTTCATGGAGATTGTTGTGTGCGAGACACTGCGGTTATGTCTTTCCAAACCCAGCCCTCGGTCCTCTTTTTAATTTCTGCGGCTGGCTAATCAATCGACGTACACACAGAGTGAATACTGGGCAAAGTTCTCGAAGTGGTAGCGTATTCTTAGAGAGGCATTCAGACGAGGAGATGGATACCGTAAATCAGTAAGCACTACATTCCCCTTGAAAGGAGTTGGAAGGACCACAAATTGTCCCTAGTGTGACATGTGGTGAATTCAAACTCTCCCTTTCCAGTCTCTCCTATCGCGACTCCTTCATTGCCCTCCTGCACACTTTCTCTGCATGCTCGAAATCTTTTACACTTTTTCTGCATGCTCGAAATCTTTTACAAAACCTGCAGCATTGCTGCAACATACCGCATTTGGGATGAAGAAAGCAATAGTGAGCCTCCGCCACTCATGCAAAGACGGTCATCGTTGGTTTCGTATTCTGTATATGCAGTGCGGTGTATTCAGATACAGTAGGTAGGTCCTTTGAAAGCTATTGGCATTGGATAACTCACACCAGTTTTCGTTGTATAGTTGGTGGGCCTGACCTGTCTAGCTAGGAGAACTCTCATTGGTATTGGTCGCATACACTGACGAGAATTAATCTCAAGCCTCCAATGGCCACAAACGGCACTCAAACCCTGCCCTGTGACACCATTGCTGTAACATTGCGTGCTGTTGTTCATGTCAAGATCGGACCATTCATATCGCTTTATTTTCGATTATGCCATTATTCGCCACGTCATTGGTAATTTTCAGGTTGCTGAGAGTAGCATGCTCATCTTCCAAACGCCACTGGGCTGCGCTGGACAAAGACTCCCCCTAAGCTCACCAGCATGTGGCCATCCTTGTCCCAATGTCCCACTGCAGGTCCTATCTGCCGTTTCTCATTGTCTCACCACAGCGCACAGGATATCACTACATTCCCATGCCCAATTACGCTTTCTCGCAAGTCCGTGAATATGAGATCGAAACGAGGTAGAAATGAACAGACGGGGAGAAGACGACGACGAAAGAGAAGGCAGTCGTTGAAAGAGCGTACGACGCTCAACCATATTCTTCAAAACACTCGTTTAATTGCGTTGCCACTTCGAAAACAGAAACAGATCGCTGCCTTCAGGCGTGAAACAGATTGAGAAGCATCGCCTCTACGTTGGCAATATCGACAGAAAACAAAGATAGTTGTAACAAAACACTGAGTTCAACCATACCGGCCTCATGTTCGATTGCTACTATACACACAGCTGCGTCTCCTTTTCAGTCCTCAGGAATGCTCTGTACGGAGCACGGACACTCTCGCAATCGGAATCTTCAGCACCGATTCCCGAGACGGCACAGTTGTCTCTCAAAAAGGAAACAACACAAGCAGATAGGGAGGTGCAAAACGTTCAAAAATCTGACTTGCTTGCGGCCATCAAATGTGTGCCTTGGTGCGTCAACGATGTAGTGCGACTTGGAAACCAAAGGCTTTGTCGAAAGCTTGCGAGGATAAGCGAGTTTCCAGTGCATAACATGTGCACATCGTAAAAGGGTTGCCGAAAAAGCGAAAGAATTCGGAGGTACAAAAGATAGTGAACAGCCTTTGTAAGTCTTGTAAGGATGAGCTGCTCACCAAAACTGGGCGTACCAACTACGAATGAGAAGAGTGCCCTCCGGAACGGTGACGCTTGGGTGAAGGCGGAGCGGGGGGGGCCGGGAGCGTGGCTGAGGCTTTTGAACCAACCGAATTGTCGGTGGCGGCAGGGGCGGTTGGGGAGGGGCATTGGGGCGCCATGTCTCGAATGCAAAACGGCATAGACCAGGGAAAATCAGGGACACATTGAGGTGGGTCTGATGGCCGTACTCGCTTGAGGGGGGGTGGGGAAGGCATGGAGGAGAAAGAGGAAGCAGGGCGAGGGCGGTGATGTGGGGGGTTGGTTCTCGTCATGTCGCAGCGGGGAGGACTGGGGTAAGGGATGTGCGTCTGTGGTGCCTTGGTTTTATGAAGGCAGTGGTTGTGGTAGGAGGTGTTGACGGTGAGGTGAATGGAAGTGGCAGTGTGCGAGTAATTAGCCACTGTGCAAACAAAACTATTCGGAAGGCGAGAAGTACAATTGAATGATTTTATAATGGCTTGGAGAGGGATCTATTCATTCATTCGTCACTGTGAAAAAGGTTTCGGCACTGACAAAGGGAGCACTTTCGCAATAAAGGCGCGTGCTCAAACACACGTACAAGGATACACGCACTCTAGAAACGTCCAACAACAGAGTTGAATGCCAGAGTTAACAGCGCAATTGGCGACATCACTGACTGCTGCCATTGTTGGCTCAGAGAATCCTTGGGACGGTGCGTTACGTAAAAGCCCGTCTTTCATATTCACATTCGTATACAGTAGCCATGTTTCTTTTTAGGCTTAACTTTCTGGTCCTGCTAAACGAAGGTTTGAAAGACAACGGATAGGTATTGAAGTGTACGGTCTGGAAGGCAAAAAAAGCCAGATTCATCGAACTGACCTTGTTATTTCAGAGACTAGCTGTACTGTATTGTATTAGAAAAAGCAGCAGGATGGGATGAGGGGCGAATATCACGATGCAATGCGAGTGCGAGAAAAGGCTTGAGGGAGAGGACTTGCGCTGGGTACGCGCCTGAGAAAAAAGTGCTACTGCACATATGGATATTTCTTCATCTGCCCGCCAGTTAGGAAAAATTTCCCACGCCCACTCTGCTTACATATTTGGGGCCACGTGTTACCAATGCAAGGGTGAGCACCGTGGAAAAGAGTAGGCATCCTTGATGTTGAGTAGTTTAGGTGACAGAGTTTTTTGGAGGGGGGTTGCGCCTCACTGCTCGGTAATGTACACTGTACAGGTTGTCGTCATGCTCGTGCAGTAACACGAAGCGCAGAGCGCTGTGGACATCACCGGAACACGACATCACAGAATGTACTTTTTATGTGTGTACTGTGGTTTCCAACAACACAGCTAGCGCCTTTTTATTCAGCCACCAAGCTCCCCACCCCAACATTTGCTAACACGCCACCTCACCATGCAGCATTCGGGGAAAGAAGGCGCAAGAAACTGGCAGCCTGTTTCTTCTTTCCGAGCCCAAAAAAAATCAGATATGGCTCAGTACGGCATCCTTTTGTGCTGGGCAGTCAAACATGTCGCACTTTCCTAATGCGCAAACCGGGAACCATGTTCCCATCAAGTGCGTGTGTGGCATGCGCATTTACCGTTTGATAACATTCCACCAAAGGCATCACTGCCGCGCGCAGCTTACATCGAGATTGCGCATTATTCTCCAGAGAGGAGCCCTCTATATCTTCCCGAAAAATAAAAGAGTCAAAACCACATCAGTCTCGTTCGTGCTTTTTTTCCACTTAAACCCCAGTTTTCAACCCCCTGCGGTGGGCCTAGAGGCCAACGAGGATCTCATCATCTGAGTGCCCTTGTTTCCTGTAGAAGCCAAGGTGAGCGAGTTTCTCGAATTGCTGTTTTTTTTCTCGAATTGCTGTTTTTTTTGTTTCTTCTTTGTTTTGCCCTATGGCTTCGATCTTCCAGGGAATTGTTGTTCTTGTCACACGTACACCTGCTAATGCACCGCGACACATCAGTAACTGCTTTAGATAGGATGGGAATGAAATTGAAACAGCGTGACATAATTATACGGTTACATCGCGAAAAGTGAAAAAAATCCTTTGCAAGCTATCACCAGAGACCTTTTAGTTCTGCACTGTACAGTATTCATAACAGGCAGTCAAGACTTGGAACAGCGAAAATCTGTGGAGCGATTTGTATGCACTGGGCTGGTTCCGTGAATCTGTAAGAAGCGGTGTCATGAACTGGTATCCCCACGTGGGTGTAGGAGGTTTACGGTTAAGCTGGCAAGTACGGTACTCTGCCTGCTACTGCCACTAGAAACTGAAGAAAACTGTTTCAGATGAGCAGTTTTCTTCAGTTTCTAACGTTTCCATGATAAACTCACGCTTTTGCGAGCATTTCAGAAAGGGTAACTGACATTTGCTGTCCATTGCGTCAGACAAACGTGAATTCCACTGGCCCGCCCCCCGTTCCCACGAACCAGAAAAAGTTGCTACTTCCGAATGGGCGCAGTTGCTCCTACAGTAAGTTGGCGACGCCGTGCAGGAATACGGTACAGTAGTGTGCAGTGCTTTAGAAGCAACCCTTTTCATACCAACAAGCAAGTTACAGCGCTGCATCCCGTCGCAACTTGGTCTCGGCACACCTTTAAGGGGCTCGCTAATTTTAGCACGAAAAAAAGTCGTGTACAGTACTGTAGTACAGTAAGTACTATTTACTGGGCTGTTTATCCTCCCTCATACTGTACAGTACACAACACAAAAATTGTCTCAACGACAATAGTAGTGATAGGAAATGAAAGAATTCATTTCACCACCCCTTCTCATCCTTGTTCTTAGCGACGTGGGATATTCTTGCGCGATGGCTGGTGACGGTGTCACGGAGAAGATCTGCAGATCACGGTGCGTAGTGGCATGTATCAAATGGCATGAATGTGAAGATGCTTTATTTTCGGCGTGTGAAGCAGTTACAGTATGCCACTAGATGCGAACTGGGGGTCTGCAAGTAGCGTACTGTAGGAACTTCCAGTCAGATTCCTACCAGTGCCAGGAGGCTACTCTCAAATAAATTGTAATCGAAAGCACAACTGTTGTAAGAGTAAAGTTACAAGCCGCTACAGGGCTGCAGTTGTGCTCTGCTGTGACTACTCCTGGCCTTTTGCGCCGCGAGACATTGCATGGCTGGCCACTGTGCTCTTAAAGGATTTCATGTCGGGTCAGGCATGATGCAGAATACAAAAATTGCATATGCTCCGGCGCCAACAACCCGCAGTTGCAGGGCAACTAGGCTCTCTACAGGGCACCGCCTCGTCAGATTGTCCAGACCAGGCCCGCTTCCCGTTGCTGTTTAGATATCCATTTTCTTTACTTCTGTACTTAGGACTCTCACGGCAATAAACGTCTAAGAGGGCTATCTCTCATCTCTGCATTTTTTTCTCCACAACGTGCAATATGGCCACAACGAAATCCAAGTCGTTTACTGGAGTCAAAAGTCAACTTTCAGCGACGTTGCTCTAGAGTCCACGCAAGCACCTCAGGAATCCACGTAATGTCCTTGCCCAAGGCCCGTCTCATCTACTCTGGTGCCTCTGCTTCGTTCGCTCGCTGCTCTTTCGGTGCGTGTGTCCGTCGTTTTTTCTCTATATATATCATATTCTATATAGCATCTCCCTCTTATCTCATCAAGTTATTACTGTATATAACTTGGCAGGCATCCTCTTCTCTTCTCTCCGATGTCATTATCAATGTTGCTCAAATGCTTCGAAGGTTGCCCCCTTGTTTTTACTTCCTGCGCATCCGCGGTCCACGGAATTGCTTTTGTCGACCTTTCTGCTCTCCTTGCATTGGGCCTTCCCTCCTTTGCCAGCCTGTCAGTGAAAATGTGAGCAGAGCACTCCGTAACATCCAAAACCCATTTGATCCTCATGCCGCACACTTGTATAACCGGTTTTACAGCAACTTGCATGTTCTACACTATTTCACACACCGCCCCCATCGGTTACAAGGGGTTTTCTGGAATGCCACCGAAGAGTCCGATAGTAGTAGCTTTCCCATTCCTACTGAAATAAATACTTCAAACGTTCTCTCTCTTGCATACAAGCATTATTCTCGATGCAGTGCAATATTTACATTTTACACTACATAAACTCGAACTCCTGCGGTAGTACACTCAAGAATATATTGTCTCATCACAACGTGCGAGAGTGTACTTGGTACAGTACATACCCCATACACTGTATGAAGCCGGGGCAGCGTTATCTCAACTTGCCGCTGCTCCGCTTCAAATGCACCAAGGCATTTTCCTGCTGAGTATACCACTCGAGTGGTACTGAACCCAAAATATACTCTCGTGTCTGTGATTACGGAGTCCCACACCATCCTCATTCACGATGGGTACAATATGCTATATTTATTTCATCTTGGAAAGACGGGCTGCTAATCATTTCCACATTTTTCCACGTTAGACCAATGCGGCCGTGGAATTTCTAGCCTCAACAACGTGTCCTCCCTCATCCTGGGGCGGAATCTGCGCTCTGTTGGCAAGCGATTGCACAGGTAGTCACGCATGTGGTCTTGATCACCCCGTTTACGCAATCAGGGCGATCGGACGGCCTCAAAAACTTCAACACAGTTATTATCCACATCTTTCTACTTTCTGACTACTCTTCGCTGCAGACCTATGATGACACCAGTTTATCCAAACTTTCCCTCTCATTACGAAGTCGTCCACATTCCATTTCTTCAAACCTGCGTCCCACTACGTGCGTGCAACTTGGTGGCACCAGTTTACAAAGCCAACTTCACTACAAAAAGATCTGCATCATTTAGGAGCCCAGACTGCACTGCCGCATATCGCATGCATATGTACTGTATGTTCAGCAAAACTCCGTTCCACAGCACCTCTGCACTACACTACAGCATTCTTTTCCCCACTGTTTTGCCTGTGGACGTTGCATGTTGCCATGCCAAGCCATGCTGTTGCACCTGCAAGGCAGGTTCAGGTGTTTAGCGAGGTATAGATCCCGTAGACTATTTCCTCTAGATGCGCCACAAGAGACAGTGGGGTGATACTGGCGGGCTTATTACTTCTCGGGACACACTTGGATTAAGAGACAGAAAGATCCCGAGACGAAAGGGCGGCCAAGCCGCGTGGCCGATTAAAAAAATGCCCCCGCCCTGGGGACAGGGCGGGGGGCATCATCATGCCTATCGATTTGCCGGGAGAGAAGAGCGAACAGGAGCTTGGTCGACCTAACCTTACCTTTCCCCGTCCCATAGGTGCCGCCACACCCTGCACGTCGCACCAGAACCATCACATGCCAATTTCGAACATTCATAATCCATAATCCTACATGCCTGAAAATAATTTCCATTCTGTTGTGACCCCGCTTGACAGATTAATAGTTCTTGTATGCCGCTAGCACTTTACAAAGAAATGGGACTTCGGCATTTCTCAAAGCCGCATCTCAGCTCCTCGTCAAACCAATTTCACTCAACTCGAACTAGCAAAACGATCGTATTTCTATTCCAGCTGACGCGGCAGTTTTGCTACATTTTCAACCCAAACTCCGCAAAAAAGAGCGAGACGAGCACAGCAGTATCTCTCTACTTGAAGGATGTAAACCATTTCCCTCTAAACAGATAAATAATTGCCAACGATTACACCGAGATAATTTAGCAATTCAGGTTTGCTTTTCTATTCTGTGAACAACTGGCCCTGTCAGCTATTTGGGACTTCAAAAGATCTTGACGGAGATAGCAATTTCCCCGCATATCTAACGTTTCCTTTCTCGTCAATAGCGGCTGCCCATATCTCCTTACAACCCACGGAGCATCGAGTTATTCTGTGTCATGACACAAACATCAGATTATACACGTTCTGATCCAAACATAACAGGTATATCCGAAGCCCACTTGCCTAGTATTGTAAACTGTGTGGGGAGAACTAAAGGATTTGTAGGCGCCCTCGTTGGCTTCTAACCTCATATCAAACTGCTGAGGTATCAAAAACGAACGAAAAGTTAGCATGAAGTAAAAGTGCCGGTCTTGGATCGAAACCATGCAAATGAGAATTGTGGTACCTCAGCAACAATTTCTATGGCAGTTGGAAGGGATTAGGTGATGAGTGAGGCACGTTGGCGATTAAAGTTCTTATAGGAAGGGCACTGCTTGTGGAGGGACGATTTGTTCTGAAGGAGTGATTCAATATGACGTGTTGCAGAGCAAGTGGGTTTCGCCGACAAAATTCGACGTGAGTACTGTTGAGGTAGGGATACCGGTACTACCGATGAAGGCATTGATGTGGAATGCAGGCGTGACTGCTGTTGTGGCAAGGGCGGGAAGCACAGAATGAGGGATCGAAAATGTTTAGAGGACCTCCGGAAGTGCCCGAAGAACAAGGGAGAAAGCAAGGTGGAATTCCCCCAAAGGAGCATCGCTTTGTATGACGAAACATGTACTTACCCGAAACAGTTGTCGCAATACTTACAAGTTCGGGTGGTACAGGCCAACCGAACACTATGTAAAGGACAAGTCGTTTCACTGCAAGTTTGGGTGTATCTTATTTTGAACCCTGACAATCGGGACGGAAGGAATGTGGAATTGAAGCAGAAGCTTGTCAGATGTCGTTCCCCACCCCTGGGGTGTCTGAAGACTGTTCGATAAGGACATGATCATGAATTCACAGTCTGTTGTTGTCTAATTTCCTACTTAGAAGAACTCCTACATCGCCTCTCTGCTGATATGCAGTTGTCGTACCGAGGGCTTTATCGCTTGTTTTACACTTTGTCTCATGAACAAGGTTGTACAACGTAAAATCTGGACAAACCCTGATCGAAACATGGACATTTGATACTAAAAAATTACCCGCCAGCACCAAGGCGATCGTCAGAGCGGAACAGGATGCTGACGACACTGACGACACTGACGACACTGACGGTGGACTTGGCTTCACACGAGAAAGTAGCGACAGCGAGGCAGAAAGTAAGGCTATGCAGAGAGGCAGTTAAAGAGAGGGCACTGGTAATACAGCGGCGGTTTGCGACACAACGGGTCGGGATGGCTAAATTTCTTCTTGTTGCTACAGTACTGTAGGGCGAGGCTCTCTTAACTTAGGGTCTCTCGGGAGCGCAACGGTCATCGTGACACAGCCGACTTTCCCACCTCTCAGGAGAGGTTGCCCTGCACAGGAAAGAAAAGTATACTGTAGGACCAACCTGTACGCGGATGTACTCGGACGCTGTGAGGTTTGCTCATTCCTTGTCTGCTGCTCTCTCTTACTGCTTCTTTCAAGCATTGGAGCCGCAACTATTCAGTTGCTGGTTGGAACTTTTCTTCACAATCAGACCGGCTGCGCATCCGTAAGGATGTCGCAAAGAAATAGACAAGACCTGGAAGGAAGGAACCCTTTGGATATGGGATGGCATGTACAATATCGTACGGTACAGGGCGGTGCTTTGCAGTCTAACGGACCGTGAAACGGGCGGTGAGTGGTGCAGCACTGTGGTCGACTTTTCTCGCAGAATTGTTAGGCCGCTGTTCCTCTGTCTTGATATTGCTTATTTATGTTCATGTCATACAGTATCAGCGCTCCCCATGAGTAGCACAAGGGAAATAAGAAGAGATCTAAACAAGTCTCTCCGGCAGCAGTGAATGAAAATCAGCCCCCTGATCACGAGCACAGCCACCACAGCAAGTGTGGGCAACTACGAATCGGAGAACGATGTATTTGCCGAGCGCCAATACTGCACGCCGACGAGATATCCTTGCGCCCTGCGCCGCACCCTCGCCCCCGCACCCTCGTTTCCCGCCCTGGCCATGTACGCAAGGAGTTGTCCAAGTTGTCGGCAACTCTTACTCCTGGCTCACGTGCCCCATATTTTCTACGTTTGCAACTGGCTCCGGGCCCACAAGGAGCCCGAATTTTGCAGAACCTCCTGTAGTGATATGTCGCGCTGCGCCTAGCTCTGTGCCTCTACCCAGTAAAACCTATTCCATTTTTTTTTCTCTACGTGGCAGACTCAAGACACGCATCCTCCTTCACGCGCCATCAATTTACCGTCACAGTAACAGGCAACCACGTAGAAACACATTTAAACGACTGATTCCCAACACGTAGTTCTGGACCTGTCTTAGCTATAATCTTTGTATCTCGACAAGGAACAAACAAATTTTTAATGTTATCACGAAGCATAGAATATTCTCTCGATAAAAGATCAAAGATATTTCGGTAGCGGCCAGCTAGCTCGACTAAAGACTCTGAGAGAAAACCCGCCAAAGAATGTATCATCCCCTTCGGATGTAACGAAAAGAACTTGTCAGTTGATTTTTTCAGACGCTTAGTCCAGGGCACGCGCACCCCGCGTCTTTGCCAAGAAACTTTCGACTGTCTGCAACGGCAACACCTGTAGCCCTTGTACAGTACCATGGCCACTAGCAGACATGTCTCAGCTTCATTTCAGACCAGTGTGCGGGCCGAGGGCCGAAAATAGCTTCAAGAAAAAAGACTTCGTTGAGGATAAATCTATGTACGGCTGCTCGCGCCGACTGTAGAAAACGCAAGACGCAAACTGACTGAAAGAACGAGGGAGGGCGCGACCTCCGTCATAAGGAAAATAGGCGAGGCGGTTATGTCGAACTTCAGTTGATGCCGACTGGTGAGTTGTCGAGATCGCAGGTGAAATCAAGAGAAGAGGAAAAAAAGTAGGGGGAAAAATCGGACTTGACGTAGGCGCATATGGAGAGATGGTTGGAAGGGATCGTGATAACAGGAGACATGAGAGGACACCCTCTGCGCACATGTATCGCGTGATTGCTGAGCAATTCGGTTGTGAACACGGAAATAGGAATAATAAATGTCTTGCGAGGTCAAGTAACAGTTTTGTGGGAGTTATGGATTTAGTCTCGCCAAACGAGGAGTGTGACATCATACTGTAATACTATACAAACGACATCGTACGTACAGTAATAATGTTACATCGCGACACGCTTGGCCAGTACGTGGGGGTGTTGTGAAGTGTACGAGATGTTAGAGAGAAGGTAAAGAGATACGAAGAGGTGGGGCATAATTGCAAAAAGATGCAGGAAATGTGTGGCTGGGCTGGTTGGCAGCTGGAATACTGCAAATACATTGGCTGGAATTCGGCGGGAAGCTCTCCTATTGGCCGTAATGGGTTAATTCGCTGTCGACTTTGGTGGTGCTGAAAGGGTACAGCTGTCGTTTTGTTTTCTTCGCTGGCATCCGCTCTCATTCCTCCAATTGCCCGACCTGCCTCAATATATCCCCTTTCTCGATGTGTGCGCGACCAGCGCACGGCAAGCGCTGGTGCCAACGCTTCTTGAACTCTCAAAACACGAGGCTGGGTACCGAGGACATGGAAGGACGTTGAACGGCAGTTTGGCGCCGGCACAGGTCGAAGAAAAGTGGAGTAAGATGAATGTAACAGTTACTACTGTACAATGCCTGGAAAATGACCCCACTGCCGTGTATAGCGGGGGCTTCTCTCTGGTTTTGATTGATAGCATGAGTGGCAAACGGGGGAAAAGCAGAGACAAGGACAGGATGGAGAGACGGGATTTTTTTTTGTTCTGGTCTGGCAATAAATTCGGCAGTTTGTTATCGTTGATAAAGTGGATATAACATGTAAAGTATGCGCTTTATGCGACGGTTCCGGCGTCATTGGGAGGTATGCAAAATTTGCATATTTGTGTTCGGTTGTAGACATGCGGTATGTGGCATTCGCGGTTGAAAGTAAAGTTTACGCAAATGGGGACATGAGACTTGGTGGTACAGAATCGTACTTCCGTAGGCAAAAGGTCGGGGCAAAGGCCCGAAGGAGAATTCTCGTTTGACCAATGAGCCGAGAGAAGGGAATAAGTCAAGTGTCGAAAATGCATGGTCATTCGATCGGCCCGAGCGGCACGGCAATTGGGTGCTGGAGAGGGGTTATTGTTGCCCTCGCCACAACGCCGACCATGGGGGTTGCATTCAGCGATGTTCATTGTTGCAGCCTCATTGTCCTTGCTGCGATTGGGCCGCGCGGTGCTGGCACCAGCCGTAGACGCCACCCTCCCAGCACAGGCCATCCCCCTGGCGTTGCATCGCTGGGCGCCATTGCGGGGAAGGGTAACCTGTGGAGAAGCTCACACACATTTGACTTGCTTGCCACATGTGACATGCACCATGTGACATGTGTGGGTTGTCTCCCGGCTGCAAGGGATGACACAAGGCTCGAGGGTATGATAATCACCCGAGGCTTAGGGAACCCCTACATGTGACCTGCTCGCCCCATGTGATACGCGACATTGACATTATACAAATGGAGAGCTTCGGCAAAACAAAAACAAAAAAAACACAATTTAAATTGGCCTGCCGTGCGCGTACTGCACGGTAAATTATTCTCTGTGCTGTACCTCCTACACCCCCACTCCCTCATTCTCCCCCTTGCTGTAAAAACTTTTCCCCCTCGAACTCCGAACATCTCTCTCCGCATCCCCACTCCGCATCTCACTCCGCATCTCACTCTGCATCGCTCTTCTCCTCATATGGTGGTACGCCGCCTCTCCCCACACTCCGTGCTTGCTCCCCTATCAACACCGACCTCTCCCGCTGCGCCCGCACTCTTCTGCTGCCGAGCCCCCACTGCCAATCTCCACGGCGCCCTACCCCGACGCACCCCGGCCCTCCCCAACACTCCGCCGCCTCTCCGCCTTCGCGATGGTCAACCCGCCACGCCCGCGCCCTCCCCCGCTCCTGTGCGAACGAGACTGCTGCAACGGCCTTGACGAGTACGTCCTTCCGCCATCAAGGGCCTCGGCGATCCCCGACAGCCCGCGAGCTCTCCGCCGTCGTCGCTCGTCGTCCTCTGAGAACACAGACATACCTACCGTGCAGCCTGTCGAAAAGGTCAACCACAGAAAGCCTCCCCCACCCCCGCCAGGCACCGCAGGGTCCGGAACGGGTGTGAGTAAGGGTGGCGCCACACCGGCAGCATAGCATCTCCTTCGCCTCCGTTCTGCCGACACCGTATTTCGGCTACGACAAGCCTATTCTTCCCTTTGTGCCGCCATCCTCTTCGTCGTCCGAATCTATCTGCATGCCACTGTCTCGCCTGTGTCTCTGAAACTTGTTCCAACCACCGGCACCGCACAACCAACACGATGTGTCGCAGTCCCGAAGTGTCCCACCGAGAAGCAATTCTGAAAGGGTTGCAGACCATGGAAAGATCATCGCAACACTTGTCTTCAGTACAATTGATCGTTCCCCGAATGTATTATCAGGTCCTCCGTGGATGATGATCTATCGTTTCTGCTGTCTGTACCGCCACAAGTTTTCCATGCGGCAACTACGTTTGCATGAGTGGCTTTCGACAGCAACCGCCAGTACATTCTCAATTGTATCAACGCACACCCCCATCTTGAAGTGTAACTGTTCAAGATTACGCCATTGTCTACTGACACTTATACAATAATGTTCTCATGTAAAACTCGCAAATTCGTATTTTCAGCATTCGTCTCTCTCTCTCTCTCACACACACACACACACACACACACACAACACAAGCCAATCACCCCCGTCCTCCTTACAGTGAGCCCACCGCACGCTCAGTGCGGCCCACTTCACACCCGAAGCCCACCGTTCCAGACCCCACAGACGCCAAGTAGCAAAACCCCCCTCATTTCCAATAAACTCTCTCTCTCCTCTCAATCTTTATCCTTCAGCATCCTGCAACATTTGCTCATCTGTGGGTGTGCCATACCGTTTGTGCCGTTTCGTAACTATTTCGCAAATACGGAATGTTGTTTTGGTTTAAATCAACGAACTCAACCAGGCCCCATAACAGTCCAGAAAAGAAATGCATACAGTGCCTCCTACGATATAGTGCTATAGCGTGACATACCTCTAGCTATGGCACTATTGGGGGATGGCACTATATAAAGGAGGCTCAAATACATATATTTGGGGACAATGCACTGCTAACACAAACACAACAAAGCCTGTATAACACAACTAAATAACTTCATCCTTTGAGTACTGAACCATGCCGGATGATACACGTGTGAGCTTATGATAACCTGTGCCAGAGGGTGAGCCATAGCACTATATAGAGGGAAGCACTACTAAAGTAGGCACTATTGAGCGACCCCCCCTGTATACAGTAAGGTTATCCGTAAAGTCACGAAAACGCCGAATTTTGGCTGCGTGTTTGCTCACATTTTCTGATCGAATTTTTTTCAGAAAACGCGTTGGGCAAAACTCACATCATACCACAAACTGGGGGCATGTTAGTTTTCCACGAGTTTCACATCCGCCTGATCGCAGCAGTGCCGGATTGACCAGTCTTGAAGGAAAGCGAAGTGGGTTTTCCGTTCTTTTCATCAGCACAAACGAGTCTCAGACTGCACGGGTCGTCTCGATATGCGTCATGGACGCCCCTATCGCTTCATCGGCGCAGAGTCAATCAACGGATGAAAGCGTGACAGGATCTGCCACAGATGCCGCCGAAGCAACCGCGAAAGATAGACGAAACACATCGCCCTTTCGACTGAGAACCTTTCTATCCTTGTTGCGAGCTACAATATTCGGTTCAGCGAGTATTAGCGCAGGTGCACGTGATTCTCGGGCGGCACAACGATGTACCAGACTTGCGTTTGTTGCGGGCAGGCACGCTGCTGGAGGTCAGTCTGCAAAACGCGCAGCGGAATTTTTCAATCTCGGGTTTACTTTACGTCCAGCGATTTTGTGGGCAAATGAAAAAAAAAACGCGTTATTTTACGGACAACCTTACTTATGCTTATTATATGATGAGCAAGTCATCCAAGTTGGGAAAAGAGTGCACGCGCAATGTTGTTTGGAGATATCAAAACGGAAAGCAAAGCGAGAAGTGAGGAATGCGGCCAGAATGCGAATGTTGTTGATGGAAAAAAGTGGGACTCGCCTGTGGGTCATACTGTGCTGCCGTCTTACCAATCTCGACAGACGTCACGCAAATGGTGAGTCATTGATCAAAACCTAAAAAAAAGTTATTTCTGAAAACGGTGAGATTCGAACTCACGCCCCGAAAGACTAGTGCCTTAAACTAGCGCCTTAGACCACTCGGCCACGTTTCCTGCTTCAGAAGTGCTTCAAGGGGTCAAAACCTGATATATGAACATACAGCATTGCTCAGACACAGATGCAAAAAGGCGCCGGCGCCCCTTTTCACCCGTGCCCGAGACTCTGGCGCGCCAGATTGGGACTTGCACCGGCACCACGTTTGGCACCGCCCAAGTCCGGTCTATCCCAACACCTGAGCTACGCAATTTGGTCTAGCGTTGCCTGCGCAGCCCTCGCCCATATGCCCTGTCACAGACCAGCCGCGTCCTGTCCAAACCAAGCGTCAGACCCTGACCGCCTGTCCTGTGATAGAGCATAGGCCCCCCACACTGTTAGATAAATGAAAAGGCGCCGGCGGCTCCTTTTCTCATGTGGTGAGCAATCTACTCTCGATCCAACTGTAGAATTGAAATCATGAGTACATGCCGTCATGCAGTACCGTTGGTACTCATGAGTTTCGGTAGTGTCCTCCGCTCCAATCGCCCGTGATAACTGAGGACACGTGCCATCGCCTGGCTTGGACCAGAAATTTAGCTGTGTCACGTCCGTCACAGATACACGTTTTCAGTAATCAGCAACTTAAACCGAAGACCCAATGTCTCCGCTCTCACTCTTCTGAAGGCCCATTGCAGAACAGTGCCTCCTTGTTTGAAGACTCAGTTTGGATACCCTTCGTTGATAAGATAAAAAGGGCAAACTGCCGTCAAAGATGCAGACGCTGGTAGAATTCATGAAGCTTTCCTCGTTCGCGATTTTGATGCTAGCGCCAACACTGCGCTTGCAGTCCGTGCCGCTTGCGTTTGGCACGCTGGCAGCTTCCTCCACTCACTTGCTCTGTCGCAATTATTTCTGTTACCGAGAACAGTGTCTGCCGAATAACCCATCGTAGTCTGCTCCAGTGCCCGATTGCAGCTGCATCTCGTAGCGTGGGCGCAGCATGGTTGTACACAGTACCGCGCTGCCGTTTTCCAATACAATTTGATAAAGCCGCATCGATTTATCCCAGTGAGAATGTGTTGCACTTGGACTTCAGAAATACATGTGTTAGGTCGGCGCAACCATGCCCTCGTATCTCAAAATTAGGGTTACAGGCTTTTGATTCCAAGTTATAATAGTCGCAGAGTTTTTAACAATGACAAAGCCTCAGACACTTCTCTTGTCGAAGTTTCGCCATGTAACAGTCTCAAGCCTACAATCCTTTCTCATCTCAAGGAGCGGAGCAGAACGCATGCGCTTTGGTTTGTGACGTTTAAAAAAATATTACTAGTTATTCCTTCCACGCCACAGCGGAACATCATCAAGCCAACACCTTTTCTCCATGGACATCGGCAAAGACTGACGGCGTTACCTCACTATCCGAGCAATATGGCACAATAGTGCGACTGCAAACATTGCGCAGCGTTGTGTCTCAGGCCTTGTGACTCCTACTTTCGAATGGCTTGTGGCGTAGCCAACACAGCTGGCAAGCTTCCAGAGTGGCCGCCATGCCCCGTTATTTTCCCACCCATTCGTAGCCTGAGATCCACGGTCTCAACTTCACCCATGTGTCATCACCCATGCAGTCCAGCCATTTGCTGACGACATCTGTGGGTTTCGAAAACAGGCAAACTTCATTCTGTAAGCTTTCCGTCATGCTCTGTTGCCTCCTCTCCCGGTTTGGCCTGCAACCCAATTGCTCTCGCCCACCACACCCATATAGCACCGCCCACCACATTGTTAGCCGTTCGTAGGGCACCGCTCCCGGCCTTTGCGACGGCATCTGGTGCAAACGTGAAAAGCACTCGTTCTATTCCCGCCACGGTTTGATATCTTGGATTGGCGGACAGAAACATGAACCCAGCCCATGCGGCCGAGTTGATGGCAACATTCGGTAGCGGTTTCTCCACGACGCCCCCTTCCTTGCTCGAAAAGGATCTTCGCAATAGCACCAGAACCTGAGAGAGCGATGTTCCCACTAGCGAGCCGGCAAACCCGCATATAGCGAATAGCGTCCCTTTGTAGAAGAAACTCGACAGTCTTTCTCCAACAGAATATGCACCGGCCGTGAAAGCATTTGCTGGTAGCTTCGATGTCATCTGTCCGAGGCGCCCCAGTGCTCCACCTTTCGATGCGCCCCCAACCAAGATAGCCGGTGTAAGAAGATACACCAGAATGAAGTTGAGTGTGCCCCCGACTGCGATGTCGCAAAATGCAAAATCGAGCTCATTGAGGATATCTTTCCCGCGCGCAGCGATCATGCCAGATGCAGCAAGACCCAAACCGACAGTCTCCTCCATTAGCACTTTGAAGGGGAACTCTGGATCAGCAGCCACTCTCCGGCGCCAGCCAGGCCAGATTTTTGCTAACCAGCGAACAAAACCATTCTTCGTCGCTTCAAGATATGCTGCAAGCTGTGCCGATGGAAGAGCAGCAATGTCACTCGGCAATACTTCATCGGCGCGACCAAACTTGCGAAGTAATTCACTATGGCCCTCGTCACCTCGATCCCCACCAAACTGTCCACCGCCGCCGGTGCCTCCCGAAGGTGGTTGTGAGAGATCCTCTTCCCGACACAAACTACTTTCATTGGGAAACATGTCAGCAAGGGGTGCAGTGTCATCCCAGAACACATGGGCATGGTCCGAGAAGTCGTCGCCTCTTACCGTCATAAACGGTCGTGCTGGACAAACCTGGGGCGCGATCGCTTTCCTGTCAAGGAGCCTTGGATGTCTCCGGAACAAGGAGAGACATCGTGATGATGCAACTACGGGCACGCGCACAAATGCGGTGGATGATGACGCGGAGGAAGAGGGAGGCATAGTTCTTGCACGCCCCGCACCAGTATGCGGATGGGTACGAGCTCCAGGGACGTAACGATAGTGAGAGCTCAGGGACGCGACGTTCGCTTGCAGTACGAAACACGGTTGGGACGACATGGTGAGTCGAGCTGGTCAGTGACAACGAAACCGACAACAAAGGCGATCCTGAAACGATGATGGAGTGCTCGCTACGCTACGCAAGCATACAAAACTGATGGCTTGTTCTTGCGTCTGCTACACGTGTCATTCAACCCGTTTCTCTTTCAGAAAGCAGTACGTCGGCACAAGCGACTACCCATTTACAAATCACGGTTTCCCGGAAGAACGGAATGCAGCCTGATTTGTCTCCACCGGGTTCACTTCACTTCACTTCCGCAGTCTTTTTCCTATCCCGGTGCTCACTAGCTACAACTAACCCTGTACGGCGATTTCGGCGGACAGCCACTATTCTGTCGTGCATACCGTACAATACACTTTGACTAATTGCCTTAAAATTCCACTCATGTGTGCTCCATATTATATGTATCGTAATCACCGCCTGTAAAAGAACAACTTCAGTGCCCGTCTACATCTCAATCGACTGTGCGATTTGCACTGGGTCAAGAAATTCATAAGGGGCAAGATGCGGTGTTTCATCCTCGATTGTCAAATTTCTAGCCTTAATCACGTAATGTGCCTTTTCCAGGTCCTTCATCAAACCATTATATGCCTCTGGACACGAATCCTTCAGATCATCCAGCTCCATAAGTGTCTTCGTCGGTTGCAGTGTTAAGAGTTGACAGAATTGTACCTGAAACATCGCAAATCCGAGTGGTAGCGAAGCACCAAGATCATTACCTCCCATCCTATGAATTCCCAGAACTTCCTTAATGAGGTCCATGTCTCTCTCTGCACCAGGTTTTGGGACCGGACGAAACAAGGCGTTCGGACGATTCGGGACGTATGAAAGGTATCGCTCTTGACTTGCATTAACAGCGGCATGTTCAGCTGACACATTGTACATGATCGTTGTCACCGTCTCACATAGCTTGTCCAAGTCATCAAACTTAGCGGGGAATGACCTCACAAATGCGCGGTCTCGATCACGCATTTCCGTGCACCACCGATCAAGAACTACGTCGTCGCATATCTTCTTGTTTCGTTCTGCTTCTGTCGCGGCTGAGTAAAATTTCTCCAATGTCGTTCGTACATAGCGTGACAGAGCTTTCCAAATACGCATACCATCAGACCGGTAGTAGTAATTTAAGCCGTCAGAACCGTCAGGATTAAAGCCTCGCAATTGAAGTTGTTTTGGGAAGGCTTGATGTCGGAAATTCCATTGAGAATACTTCTTCGCGAGGAAGGCCTGCCCCCCATTGATACCGAGAGCGAAACCAGCATCTGTAAACGGGATCGCCTCCTCCCCGTGAGCGAGAAGCGTCTTTCTCGCCAGCCAGTTGATAGCCATGTGATCCTTAAAATGGGGTGCAAGAAGCAATCCAACAGCATGATTCTGTGCTTCTTCTTCACCAAACTGGAAGACATTTCGCACCGCAACGCCAAATGGTTCGAAAGTGAGGTGACACCTTCCAAGATGATAGTAGAATTGATGTGTCTGATTATCAGCACATGCAACATGCATTTTCGCAAATGTGTAAATGTTCGGCCTATCCTTACACGTCTCCTCGTTGTACACGGCATTCGCCGCTTCTTGGTCCCTAGTAAGAACAATGCCTAGCACACCTAGTCGCCCCGATACTTTTTTCTTGTAGAATGCAACGAAAGGTGCATAAAAGTACTTCGTCATAGTTTCATACTCTCCCACGGGATCGAATTTAATCGAATTAGTGTAGGCTCCAGAAGTCTGGTCGAGACCTTTGGAGATCCCCCGCACGGCGAGCATCTTGTAGTCTGCCCAGAACAGGGCGTTTTCTTCCAGTAGTTTTTCTACACTCCGTCCATCTGGTTGTGGTGCGCGTAAATTGCGCAATTCCAGAGGCATCTGCCTCTTCACTTCATCAAGGTCACGGGGCTTCTCTATCACTGTGGGATTGCAGCCGTTGAGGAATTGATCGGCAAAAACTTCGTCTTGCTGCCAAAAATCAACTTCTTCTGACAGGATGCCGCGTGGCATCGGAAACAAATCGGTCTCTCCGAAAAATGCCTTGAAAACATCATATCTAACGTCCGCGAAGGCTTGCGATGGATTATCGTCTAGGCGAGCAAGGAGTGGCAGTTGACTGCGCATAAAAACATGGGCCCTGGCGACAAGAGCTCCAATTTTGGAGGACTCGAATGCCTCCATTTTTGGAAGAGACATAACATGTTTGGGAAAGACGGGTTTTAGAGGTGTTTCTCCTCCATTAAGGTTTTGGTATTCGTAGCGACGCTCATATTTGCCTCCCTGCCATTCGTTGGCAAGGACAAAAAGCTCTTTGCCGATAGTTTCAATGGCTTTTGCAAACATTGCAAAGGTGAGTTTCACATCTTCGTGATCATTTTTTCTGCGAGGTAGTGCAAGAATCTGTACGGTTTGGAGATGATCAGCAGCGTCCTCTTCGGCATCTGCGGGGGCTCCGTGACCGTTGATGGCACCATTCTGTAGCGCAGCTGTTCGGACGAAACGTTTGAAAGCGTTAGATCTACAATACGATTGTTCGGTCGTGATTTTCTTCTCTGCTCCGACCCGAAACAGGTGAGTGGGCCGCAGAAAGGCGTATCCGTTCGCAAGGAGTTGTAACGTGAGGACTTACCTGCTTCCTCGCCGACCATTGCAAGTGAAAGAGAGGGGACAGGGCAGATGTCCTGAAAATGAGTTTCACTTTACAAGTTGGACGTGCAATGGTGCTGTTCCCCCAAACCGCAGTACCCTAAATAGAGACTCGTGGTATGAAATTTGGCAAATGGTCGACGAGAAAACAAGCCATCCGTGGGCAGCGAGAAAAACAGCCTCTGTTGATCTTGTCTTGTGAATACTATAGTGCCTTGTTGGATCAATGGTGCAGGCCTACTGGCTGTGTTTGATTGGCGACTTTTTGTGATTTCAGACAGTCGCAAGAATTTGAGGTCCAGTACCAGGAGGGTCTGTCACTCCGGTGGTAATTGCTGTGTTGCAAATCGAAAAGCAACCTTTCGAAAGGTACCCAAGGGTAGCCGCTGTGTCAACAACAAGCACTTGCCATAATGGAAAAATACAAAGAAGCTGTGTCCCACGTTTTAAGGGAAACAGGGCCCTGATGGCGCCGGCAAGCGCGCTTGACGCCCACGTTTTAAGGACACAGTGCCCTGATGGCCCCGGCAAGCGCGTTTGACGCCCACGTTTTAAGGGACACAGTGCCCTGATGGCCCCGGCAAGCGCGCTTGGCACGTGCCGTAGATGCAGAGACTAACGGCCCTCCACCACCGTGCTCGTCGTTAGGAACGGCCCTTCCCATCTCAAGGGCACTGTATCTCATCTCCTCAACTGATTGCAGCCACCTGTTTGCGTCAATGAGGTCTGGTAGACTTCACTCCATAACGAAATGCATTACAGTATGATCTTTTCAACCTGCACCTTAGCCGGTTTTCTTCTACAGTGCCGAAAAAAAGTACAGTATAGGGACACCATCAATACTCACATTGCTGGCATACAGTAATAGCCCTTTTTAAATAAGGGAAAATCGTGCTTATTTTTGAAATAGGACAAGAAGTGAGCCTGAGTGCTGTTTAACAAGGACTTTTTCTTGGGAAGGGCACCAAAACCGGCGGATTTTGCACTAAATTGGACCGTCTTAAAATTGCGCGTTGCTCGTACAGTGGTGGAAAAAATTATAAAGCTGTGAGATATTTTTAGGGAAAAATTGCATTTTACTGTAGAGGGAGATTTTATTCGGTAGTCCGAGATTTTTTTGAATTTTAGAGAAGTGCACGCGGACGGCCCGGCGGAATCCGGGCCGGACGCGTGGACGCTTCTGGAAGGAATTTCGTAGAAATAAAAGAGAGAGGGTGACGGGCGCTGCGGGGAAAAGGGGGAAGAACGACACTCGGCTGACCCTCCCAACGGAACGGCACGCTCCCCAAAACCGCCTCCCCCATTTCACCGACAACATGGTACTCTTGTGGAGGGCCGACGCAGACACAAGTGCGGGCCCTAACCCTTTTACCTACGATGGGTCGAACGGGTCAGATGTTTTCATGTTTCTGTTCGTATACGAGAACATCATTATGCGCAGCAAGCCTGACGAGGAGAAGGCAGGAACTATCCTATGCCACCTCGAGGGTGCCGCGCTCGACTATTACTATGAGACGTATAGTCAGAATGGGAGTCTGACCGAGGCCGCCAGTAACTGGGACGGTGTGAAGAGCGCCCTGTCTGACCGTTTTACGGAGGAGGCACCGAGGCCAGAAGAAAACATCCAGAAGGCTATGAGTTGCTGACTGGATGGTAGGAACTTGCTTACTTCGATGGATGAGATGGACAAGCTCTACAGGAGGGCTAGTTTCAACGACGAGGCAAAGTACGGCTTGCTTCGCAATGCCGTAATGGCACATTTGGATGTTGCTCAGTTCGCGATCTATCGTTCTCCGACGACGTACGAAGAACTAATGAAGACCGTGAAGGACTTTGCTGCAGGCTGTGACGCCTTCAAGGCGGCGAAAACTGCTGCGCAGTCCGTTGAACCTGTGACGCCCAAGCGCGTATTGATGCGTTCTGATGTGGATCCTCGACAGGACAAGCTGGAGAACAAGGTAGACGCCATCACCAACCAGCTGGCGGAACTGTCACTGATGATGAAGAAACGACAGACGCCAGGGGACAGTGATACGAGCTAGACATGTTCCTATTGCAAGGAACCAGGGCATTCAGCGACTCGTTGTCGTTCCAACCCACACCTTGATACTCGTTGCCCCACGTGTGGGAAGGTTGGACACACGACGGAGACTTGCTGGTCCCGCTTTGCCGGAAAGAATGTGGCTCATGCACGTCCTCAAGGTAACGCTGGCGCAGGAAGCGATTATGGCCCCAAAGCAGACGGTTCTGCCAACGACGCCGGTGACAAGGCCACCAGAGACTCAAAGCAGGTCACGGTCATAACTGAGACCACCAAGGGAGAATTTGTGGCAGCTACGAAACGCAACGCCGAAGGAGAGGCCTTGCCGAAGCAGTCGAAGAACCGTGAAGAAGTTTCGATCCCGAGGCTGCTGAATCGCACTCCAGTACCTCCTAGGGGAACTCTCCCCTGGAATGAGCCGCTGAGAGTGCGGAGAGTGAAGCCTGCACGCCAGAAGAAGAAAAATGTTTCAAAGAAGGCGGCACTCCAGGAGCACGTCGGGAAGTACAACGTCGTGTCAGAGCTGGCGAATGCGCCTGGTCTATCTGGTCTAACATTTGGACAACTTGTCCGTGGAGACGCTGAAGGAGCAAGGAAGGAGATGAAGCGCCTTCTATCCAGGAGATTGGGGCGTTCTCGCGGGTTTGCGGGCCACACGGATGTCTTCCCGAGGCGTCTTCGGGTAGTTACTGTTCAAGTTTATGGAACTGATGCTCAAGCACTACTGGATTCGGGTGCGGTGCCGAACATCATGTCGCCGCACCTCATGAAGAGACTTTCTCTGACGCCGGAGAGTACGAAGAAACACATCACTGTGGCAGATGGGAAGAGCTCCCCTTGTGTTGGATCACTGCGCCAGGTCCCCGTCTCGTTTGGGGGACTGGTGAGCATGATGGACTTCCTTGTCGTTACGGGAACACCGTACGACTTCATCGTGGGGATGCCGTCGTTAGAGGAGCTCCAAACGTGCATTGACTTGGGGCAACAGCATGTCCAAGTAACTGTGGGTGCTGAGACGATTCGACTCAGTCTTGAGATGGATGAAGACCATAAGAAGCCGGGATCCGCTACCGACAGTGAGGACTTCACGTCAGACTCGGGGGCCGTGCGGCTGACTCGACTGATACGGATGAAGACTTCGTCCTTTCGCTGCGTGAAAGGGTGCCGTTTGAACCAGACCTTGCCTGGGCGGGAGCAGTCACTGAGGACGAAGATCCTCATGCTGGACTTCCGGACCTAGCTGATGAAGGCTCAGAGTACGAGCCGGCAGATGAGAAAGAGAAAAAAGATGAGAAGGAGGGACTTCTCATGTCTAAGCTGAGCCATATCAGCAGAGAGAACGCCAACCGCATAATGCGTTCTATCAAGAGTATGGGAATAGTGGCATGGTCTTTGGACGACCTCAGGCCGGCAGATGTCCCCGTGTCACATTCGTTTGAGTTAAATGACGACAGACCCATTTCGCACGCCGTTCGTAGGCTCCCTCCGAGACACAACGCGGTAGTGCGTGAGGAGATCGAGAAGATGCAGAAGGCAGGGACCATTACCCCCTCTGTAGCTCCTTGGTCGTTTCCGGTCGTCATCGCAACGAAGAAGGACGGAAAACCTCGCTTCTGTGTTGACTACCGCGCGCTTAACCGCGTGATGAAGGCCGACAAGTGGCCGTTGCCTAAAATGGAAGAGATATTCGACGACCTTGAAGGAAGCAAAGTATTCACTACCCTGGACTTGTTCTCGGGTTATTGGCAAGTGCGGATGGCCTCATGGTGCAAAGAACAGACGACGTTTGTCTGTAGGTACGGGACCTTTCAATTTGAAGTGATGCCATTCGGGCTCATGAACGCTCCTTCAACATTTCAAAGGATGATGGACGGCGTATTCAGAGACCTGCCATTCGTCCGAGTATACCTTGATGACGTGGTCATCTTTTCGAAGTCCTTGGACGTCCATGTTGACCACTTAATTGAAGTGTTCGAGCTGATTGCTCGCAGTGGATTGAAGTTGAAGCTTGCGAAGTGTTCCTTCGCGCAATCACAGACCAGGCTATTGGGGCACGTCATCGGAAAGAAAGGGATTGAGGTGGATCCAGAGAAGACATCGATCATTTGGGACACCCCCGAGCCGCGCACCAAGACGGAGTTACGAAACTTCCTTGGACTAGCGGGGTATTACCGCCGATTTATCCCTAAGTTCGAAGAAGTCTCTGCATCGTTGCATGCTGCTACTTCTACCAAAGTCGAATTTGAATTTACGGAAGGGATGCGGACCGCCTTCCAGGAGTTGAAGAAGAGGGTGACGTCTCCTCCGCTGTTGGCGCTCCCGAAGTTTGACGAACCCTTCGTGGTCGAGACAGATGCATCCAACATGGCAGTGGGAGCACTTCTGGCTCAGAAGAAGGAAGACGAGAAGGTTCACCCGATACAATACGCCAGCAGGACGATGACGGAGACTGAGAAGAAGTACTCCACCTGTGAGAGAGAAGCATTAGCGGTGATCTTCGCGCTAAAGAAATTTCGGGTGTATTTGCTCTCAACGCAAAAGTTCAAGTTGATTACGGATCACCAAGCGCTTCAGTATGCGTTCAAAAGAAGGACATCCACGGTAGACTTGCCCGTTGGTTGGATTTCCTGGCGGAGTACGAATTCGAGATATTGTACCGCCCCGGCTCAAAGAATTATGCCGCTGACTTTCTCTCGCGTCTACGAGAAGACGATGGCAGGCGCGAGGAGGATGAGGGGGACCTGGTATGTGCTGCCGCTCTTGCGAAAGGAGATATACTGGAAGACATGGAACCTCAGGTGCGGGACACGTACCGTTATCTCGAAGGCGAAGAGATGGTCGAGCAAGATGCTGCGCAGAGGCGCAGAATCAAGAAGAACTCCAGGCGGTTCCTCGCCTGGAACGGAAGGCTGTTTCGCAGGACGAAGAATGGGATCTGTAGCATAATGGCGAGGACGTTATTCGAACGCGCAGGGTGACTACTGTACTCCCGCAAAATGCACTACAGCGCGCACACCCGCGCCTGTAAGTACGCGCTTGCTGCTCGCTGTGCACGTGTACAGCGTGACGATCCGGAGTAAGGCGCGCGAGCTTACCGTGTAAGGCGCTACCTAGATACTGTAGTATATGTTATGATAGATTATTTACTTGTATATTAAATGACAGGGCGGCCGGCGGCGGAGGGATGAGAAGGACAAGCACGGGCTTGGTACCAGATCCTCCACTGCAGGTCTAACCCCGTCCGCTTATTCTAAACGCGTTCTCTTAACGCGAGCGCGTTAACTAGAAACTAACGCGGGTAGCGGTCGCGAACGTACGCGCGCGAGCTGGATCCGCCTCCGCCCGTTGGTGCTAGAACGCTAACTAGCGCCGCCCCGGGGCGTCGAGCACGTCGAACCGCTCTACCGCGTACTGTGTTCGCGTCCGCTCCCCACCGCTCTACCACGCTACCACCGCCCGCGTTCTTTTCTGGTGTGTGTGTTTTTGTCCTCTCTCGCGTACACAGGTCTTCGAAGAACCACAGCTAAACCCCCAACGCGACCGGGGGTTTATGCTACATTGGTCTCCCGACCTAGAAGGCCACACGATTATCGTGAGAAGACTATCGTTCGAGTCCGCGTCCGCACGCGTCGAAATGGAAGAAGGATCCGCCCCCTCAATTCAATCCGAGCCGGCGAATATGGAGTCAACCGCGTTCCGCACCTCCGAGTCAGCCGCGCTCCGCGTCCCATTCGGCGGCGGTGGCGCAGGTCTCAGTGACCGCGAACCGTCGCCTGAATTATCAGAAGGCCGCGCACGCGCGATGTATGACCGGATCGCGACGTATATTGAGGAGGTCCGGACCGCGCTTCGGATCGACGTAACCGACGCGGTATATTCGCGTTGCATGGAAGAACTACGATCCCTTCGCGAAGGGAGGTTTGACCGCGTCTCCCAGTCTCTGGATAACCTCCGAGCACTAGTCGATCAACTGCAGAGTCGACTGGTGCTCGTCGAGGAATCGCGTCTCGACTCCCCCGACGAGTTCGGGGAAGGCCGCCCCGAGAGAACGGCCTCTGCGGGACGTACTGACGCGAGACCTTTTCCTTCCGCGGAGCAGATGCGCGCGTTTGCCCATGTGACCGCGCAGTTAAATTCTACACCCCGACGTGTTCGTCAGATGGAACGTACCCCGACGGCGACGTCACCCGGAGCCCCACCGTTAGGGCCCGGTGGTACTGTACCTCCGAACGCGTCCGGCGCTCAAGATGTGGAGCCGGTTGGTGGTGACACTAGTCGGCCCGCACGCGGAGATCAAACAAGGATGGACGCAACTTTCGCGTCCGAAACCCAAGCCCTGCCGCATGTCGCCGGAGACATGCGGCAGACGGTTCGCGTACCTTACGCGGACGAGACTAGACGCGGGGATACCACCCGGGGATCGAGAGAACCGATTCTCGCTTTTGATCCCCGGTGGGGCGGCTATCAGCCCCAGGATCTCACTACGCGTCGGGGCCCGGTAGACGTCCGTACGCTACCGGTGACCCCATTTGGCACATTGGGCCCTGCGGCCCCCGGGGTCGAGGCGGTCCACACGATGATACAGGAATTTAGCTCCGTAGCTAATTACAGGATGTATCGCCTGGACAACGTCTCGACCCTCGTCACGTCAGGAGACGCGGGGCGAATCGCGAAGTATGTGCAGCGTTGTCGTGGGATTCGTCCCACGATGCGCAATTTCGATGGAACGAACGCGATTGAATTACTCCCCTTCCTGAAAGATGTACGCATCACGTTCAATTCGCAACATCTGACGGAAGGGGTCGCGATTCGCGTCCTCGCGCATTTTCTCGAACGCGACGCGGAAATATTATATACAAGCTACACTATGCGCGGAATCCGCGCAGGCCAGCTCCATGACGATGTGAGCTGGCCTGGACTTATTAATCAATTCATCAAGCGCTACCTCACTGATGACGTACTGGGGGTAGCGCACGATGCCGTCGCGTCGGCTCATCAGAAGCCGCACGAGACGGAAAACGCGTTCGCGGATAGGCTCGAATCGAACGCGTTCAAGTGCACCGCGGTATTTACGGAGCAAGCCTTGGCTCATTATTTTGTACGCGGATTGGCTCCCGCGACGCGAGCAGCGGTGGCAGAGACCGTCCAGAGGTTGCCCGCGAACCAGAAGACGGACCTGTCAATTATCAGACGCATCGCGACTGCAGAAGGAACCACGTTTCGCGCCCGAAGCGGACTACCGCTGCCGGACCCGAAACCGGCAGCGAGGGGAGGGAGAGTCGCCAGGTCGAACGCGACGAGCTCCCCCGCGTCAGCCCTCCACGTTAACGAGGAGGATTGGGAAGCTGACCCCGTCCTCGTCATGAGAGGCGGGGAGTCTATAGAAGGCCGGCCGTCAACGCCGGCGTCGACGGAGACCACGGGCAGCTTTGCCACCGCGTTCGGGCATACCCCAGCGGGGATAGGTGGTCCGGACCACCGCATCGCGGAATTGGACATTTGGCGTCAAAGAGGCGGACGCATACCCTCCTGTGTTCCCCGGCTCACCGAGGAAGAGGCTCGTCAGGCGACGACCTTCGCCTCAGCCGACGGCAGCGCGTACGTCTGCTGGCTGTGCAGAACGCACGGCCATGCCATGTACGCGTGCCCCTTCCTCGCCCCGGAGCAGCGGATGTTTACCGCGTATCGAAACTACTGGTACCAACTACAGACGCGTCCAGGGATGAGGAACCTCCTCCAACAGTCGGTCGCTGGTGACCGTGGTCCACGTTCGGGCCACACGAATCGCCCTGGAGGAGGCGTCCGTTTCGCCCCTCGCGGAGGAGGATACAGGCGCGAACAACGCGATTTCAGACAAGCCGATACGCGATACCCGCGTCAAGATGGAAGAGGAGAACGCGGTCGGTCCAGATTGCCGACAGGGGTACAGAACGCGATAATGTACCTCCAGGACTGGGCAGGGGATCCGAATCCCCTGCCCCTACAGGAAAGCGAGCGAGAGCCGACTCTCGCCGCCCCCCAGATTTTACAACGTCCGAACGTTGAAAATCAACCCCGCGAGGTACCCGAGTACTTCGCGGATGCTGCCGCTCCAGAGTGGGTAGGGCCAGGCCAGCCACTCGAACGGAGGTCCGGAGCCGCGTTGGCTACAGATAGCGGCGCGAGTAGCACGGATAGTTCAGGTAGCTCAAAAAACGCGTAAAGGCGGTCACGTTTACGCGGTCACGTGAACCGTCTCGCTCTTATACCCCCGACCCGTCCATATACCCCTATCAAGGGCGAGGTGAATATTTACCGATAATATTCCCCTCGCCGCAACACGAAGTCACCGAGACCCCCGCCGGTCCGGTGCAAAAACAAGTATTTATCAAACGCGAAATTACTGCGGCTTCCGTAGGCCCGGTACCACCCCACGAACGCGAATATTTCCGGACCGCCGGAGGTCGGATGCCACGGATCCGCCGTGAAGGCACCCGGGCCAGCGAGAGCCCGGTGCAAGAAGAAGAACGCGACGTGCGCGTCGAGAAGGCGCCGCATGAAAAAGTAACTCGTGATCAAGGCGTGGGCCACTCCTTGGGCCCAAGGAGTCAAGAGCCGAAAGACGAACGCGAGGCCTCGGACCCCGACGGTCAAGGAAGAAGAACGCGAAGAAAGGGCAAGACGCGACGCCGACGCCCAAAGCGAAATGACCTGGCGCGAACGGCCACGCCTAAGATCGTCGAGGGCGTCGTCTGTCTGATGACGTCCAAGATCTACAATATATTGGGCTCGATAGCTTCTGAGAAGAACGCGTTCAAGCCGTACACTATCGCCGTCGATACGTGTTCTGGCTACAATCTGGTGAGAAAGGCCGACCTTCCTCCCGATTGGACGCGACATGCGATACGCGACGCGCCATTGCCAAGGCTGGCCGGAGCAAACAGTAATCCGTTGAGGCTGAGCGCAGTGGTCCGCTTGGTTGTCCGGATTCAGAACACGATGTTCCGAGTCCCGTTCGTCGTCGCGGACCAACTGGCTGTTCCTGTGCTTCTGGGCACCGCGTTCATTGACGCGCATGTCCGGAGCATCGACATAGAAGCCCAGAGGCTCGAGCTCCGGCATGGGGGCGCCGTGGCCATCGTGAACGCGAAGGGGGAGCCGTCTCCCCCTACAAGGCGACATGGACGCGAGACAAACCGCGCAGAAGTACGCAAAGAAACCCAGCACCCGATTCGGATCGCACGCTGGGTAAATGTCCTCGCTATGTCGCAAGTTCGGGTGCGCGTTACGACGGCGGGGAGAGGCCTGGTATTTTTGGAGCCCAAGCCGTCGCTGCAGCACCGCCACGGGGTGCGGCTGACCAACGGAGTCGCGGAAGTGCTACCAAACCAGGTCTTCGAGGTTATGGTCGCAAATTTTTCGCGTCAGGTACGACGATTGCCGAAACATACAGTCGTCGGATACGCGAAACGGAACCCTCTTGCCATCCTGACACCGGAGCGTCGGGTGGCCGAGGAGATCGCGCACGCGTTGCACATTTCCAACTTGGACGGCCAAGAAGAAAAATTAGGAGCAGGACGGCCTAACTCCACCGCGAATAAGAACGCGAACAAGAACGCGGACGAGGAGCACGCGGGGTACCAAAATTTCGCGAAAGATACCGGACGCGTACAATATAAGGATACCAAGTCGGACGCGGAAGATTGGGAAAAGGAGATTGATCTATCACATGTGAAGGACGAGAAATTACACGTACAGGTGCTTGAGATGCTACGCGAACACTCAAGTTTGTGGAGCGGGTCGCTCGGAATGATCCGAGCGACGGAACACCGCATCCCACTTGAGCCCGGCACGAAGCCGATACGCGCCATGCCCTACCGCAAAGGGCCCGCGATGCGTGAAATGGTCGCGAAGGAAGTGAAGAAAATGTTAAACGCGGGAGTGATAGAGCCCGCGAATACGGAGTGGGCGTCCTCAGTCGTCCTTGTCCCAAAGAAGGACGGTAGTTTACGCTTCTGTGTGGACTACCGTCGCTTGAACGCGAAAACGCTGGCGGATTCGTATCCGCTTCCGCGTATGGACGACTGTATTGATTCATTGGGAGACGCGGCTGTGTTCACTACGCTGGACTGTAACTCAGGATATTGGCAGATTCCGGTCGCGCCGGAAGACCGCGACAAAACTACTTTCACCACCCATATGGGAACGTTCCAACATTTGCGGATGCCATTCGGGTTACGCGGAGCTCCAGCCACTTTTCAACGCGCGCTGGATATAATTCTATCACGCGTACGATGGCAGATTTGCCTAGTGTATCTAGACGACGTTATCGTCTTTTCGCGTACGCACGCGGAGCACGCGAAACATTTGGACGCGGTTCTGGGACTTCTGAGAAGCGCCGGCATTTCTCTCAAGTTGAAGAAATGCAGCTTCTTTCAGCCACGCGTACACTACCTAGGGCATGTGATATCTCCAGGGAAGTTAAGCGTGGCAGAAACCGCAGCGGACGCGTTCAAGACATTTACATTTCCCCGAACGTTGACACAAGTCAGGTCATTTCTCGGGGCATGTAATGTCTACCGCCGCTGTGTGCAGGGGTTCGCGAAAATCGCGCGCCCCCTCACCGATATGACGCGGAAAGACGCGGACCCGGACTACGATAACCCGACCGCGGCTCAGGTTCACGCGTTCGAAGAGCTCAAGGCGCGGATGATTGCGCCCCCCATTCTTGCGCTCCCGAGATACAGACGGCCGTATATGATTGATACTGACGCAAGCGCGTATCAACTGGGGTGCACGCTTTTACAAGAGCACGACGGGACCAACGATTGGCGTCCCGTCGGCTATTGGTCGTATTCCCTCAACGATAGTGAGCGGAACTACAGTGCGACTGAACGCGAATGTTTCGCCGTAGTGTGGGCCGTCCGCACACTACGGCCCTACATTGAGGGAACCAAATTTACCGTGAGGACAGACCATGACGCGTTACGATGGCTGATGTCCCTCACAGAAAGCTCCGGCCGACTGACGCGTTGGCGACTACGGTTAGCGGAGTATGACTTCACCATCCAATACAGACCTGGACGCGTTCATCAAGTACCCGACGCACTGTCGCGTCTCATTTCCCCGAGGACCGCCGACGATCCTCGGAAGGCCGTCGAGGTGGATGACGACATTCCCACCTTCGACGGCACTACCGTACGCGATGTGTCAGATGAATTACGCGACCATACTTGTACCGCGAAATGCGACCACAAGAGCGACCACGTGTTCGTCACAACGCGAAACAAGGCGGGGAGAAGGAGAAAAGCGTGTTCACGCGACGGGCCGGTGGGCGACGAAGAAGCCCCGGCTTTACAAGAACGCGACGACCTATGGGCTGAGATAGAAGAACCCGACGCGGTGGATATTGAACGCGCTCAAGAACCACGAATTGACGCGTCAGGCCCCCAGGTCGCTCCTCCACAGGACGACCTGCCGGCCCCTCTCACCCTGGAGGAGATAGCCGAGGAGCAACGCGTCGACGATTTCTGCCAAACCGTACTGGCCAGACAGTCGGAAAGTCGCGACTCCGCGGTCTTTGAGGACCACCAAGGGGTTTTGAAGCGCAAGCACCCCTACGATCCTGAAATCATTCAAGTGGTGGTCCCTCAGTCACTACGCGCGCGTCTGTTGCGGCTCTGCCATGACCCCGCGATCGCGGGACATCCGGGGCAGAACCGCATGTATCACGCACTCCGACGCTGGTATTACTGGCCACATTTGGCTGCGGACGTGGCAGCGACAGTACGCGGATGCCGGACATGCGCGAAGAATCGCGTCAAACTCCGAAAACATCTCAACCGGCTGAGATTGTTCCCTGCTACGCGTCCATTGGAGAGCCTCGCGATAGACATTCTTGGACCGCTTCCGAAGACCAAGGGAGGAAAACAATACCTTCTGGTAATAACGGACCGGTTCACAAAGTTAACTCAAGTCGTCGCGTTGAGGACAGTGACCGCGTACACAGTGGCGACCGCGTTTTGTGACGCGTGGGTTTTCAAGTACGGCATTCCGCGTTCGCTGTTGTCCGATAATGGACCTCAATTTAACGCGAAGTTCTTCCACAGCGCGTGCCGGATCCTGGGGATTACGAACTTGTATACGTCCGCGTACCATCCCCAGACCAACGGCCAAGTGGAGCGCTACAACCGTACTATCGCGTCTATGTTGCGTAACTACGTCAACGAACACCAAGACGATTGGGATGTGTACGTGGGGCCATTAACTTACGCGTACAACTCCCACGTACACAGGTCTACGCGTACGACCCCATTCGAGCTTGTACTCAGCCGACCTCCCCCAGAATTTTCGCTTCGAAGGGCGGAGGGGAACGCGCCCCTTCCGGATAGAAAAACGCATCGCGCGGAGTTCCTTAAGAAACTGGACGAGACAATTCAGAAGGCATATAGCAGCCTGCCACGAACGCAGGCTCGCTACAAACGCGATTTCGACAAACGCGTGAGACGCGTAAACACGCGAGTCAAGCCTGGAAATTATGTATACCTCGACCCTACGGACGGAGCGAAGACATCAAATAAGCTCGCGTCACCAGCCATGGGACCTTACTGCGTCCTCGCGAATGACCAACGTACCATCACCATTGATCGTGATGGGGTCACAGAACGCGTGTCTGCTGATAGGTGTGTGTACGCGCCACCACCTGTGGTCACACCACGGGCAAGCACAACCGCGCCGGGTGACCTTGCTGACAAGGTCACCACGGGGACACAGTACGCGGTGGACCGGCTTCTTGATCATCGCGTAATGGAAAACGGGACCGCGGAGTTCAAGGTGAAGTGGGCAGACTACGAGGATCCCACGTGGACAGCAAGGACACATATCCCCGAAGAACTCGTCTCGCGTTACGCGAGCCGACTACGCGCACGCACGGGTAGGGACCTGACAACCGAGTTGAACGCGGACGTTCAACCTTAAGGGGGGGCCCTCAACCGCTTTCTGACGCATCGCGTTCGAAGCAATTCAGACAAACGAAAGACGCGTGCCCCTCGGCAGAGTCGACATTCAAGAAAGAATTGGACCCTGAGCAGCCGTCCAAATGAGGCGGACGAACGCGGACTGTATTCGCAAAAACCAGAACGCTGAAGATACCATACCAAACGCCGGAACGCGACGGTTGACGTCGCAATAACACGCAAGGTGAGATGGAACACTGGGTCCGCGGACAGACAGCAGAGAGCACAGTACACGCGCAATGAAGCTCCACGCTCGGCAGGGGTACTTTACCTATGCTGACTCCAGGCCTCTGCAATGGAGTACTGAAGCATAGAACATGCCGTGGGAACCCCATGATCAGTAGCGGGACAAACGACGCGACGCCCGACGCGCAGAGATACACACGCGCAAGAAGAACCATAGAGATAGGCGCCAGGACTTAGACGTGAGACGCTGCAAGTCACGAGACGAGCCAACGCCTCATGAATGGGCAGGAGATGACGTCCGGTACTGTGCGCTTGCGTGCAGTGGCCAAGCCGCCGCCACCAGGCGGAAATTTAATGAGAAAATAGCTCGGATGACGCGGTCAGCGACATGGCGTACACTGGCGCCCCGTACGCGGGACACGCAATTCTGAGTAACTCGCGCCGGGCCGCGATCCAGGCGGCCGACGCCCCTCCTCGCCCCCACGTCCTTGGACATCATGGGTACGATCCCTGTGGACGATCGTGCAGTCCCGGCCGAACTGAACGCGAAACGGCCGCGCAGACGCCATCGTCGAGAGAACGCGGTCAGGACGCGACCTCACGAAGCAAGCGCACTATGAACGCGGACTTCTCCTGAAATTATTCATGGGTACGGACCCTGTGGACTATCGCGCAGCCGCGGCCGAATTGCACGTGACATGGCCGCGCAGACGCGATCTTCCCGCAAGCGCTACCTAAGTCACTCAGATGCCCATCAGCGGGGCGGGACGCCTCTCCAATCGCGTACGACCCCTTCGGGGGCCACTGACTCTGACTTATCTGTCGTCTTTGCGAACCACGCACGCGAAGCAGAAGTTCGTCACGCGACAACCAATATGAGTTACGTCCACACCCTTGGGGCATGAACAACGGGAAGAGAAGAGAAGACCAGAAGACTGTCGCGCGATGAACAAGAGATGAATAAGACCGCCGCTCAACGGGGCAGAGGCCAAGTGGCCATAGAAGATACCAAGGAATGGCGCACTCTTACCACCGCAAGCAAGGCCTCTACAAGAAAGCCGCCATCCACACCACGTCCGGATCGTTCCCGGCTACTCGGACACCACCCTGACGGCATAACTCTACCCTCGACCGACACCCCTGCGGCCTGTTACCACGCGGCATGCCACCTGATCAACCAAGCGTCGCCCGAGCACAGATCCTCGCTCGCAAGCGCACAGTTGCGGCACAGCCCGACTCGTTGCTACGGACTCGCAAGGATCAGGAGGAGCAATATAGTTTGCCAATGTGCTCGAAACCCCGCTCCACCAAGGAGCAAGGCCAACTCCCCGCAAGCGGCGTATACGCCTCTGTGAACCGGTGACGAGACACTTTTCGTCTCGTGGGTCCGGAAGATCCGTTCCAATTCTTTCATGCCTTCTTATCCTACTCTCCGAAGGCCAACCTAAGGAGAACACCGTCGCATGGTTTCTGCCATAACCGACGCCATGTCAACAGAGCAATGGCGCACCCTATGACAAACGATCCCCATATTGACCGGATTCGTGACCCACAAGCATATCCCGTTAATAGAAATTGCGCAACCCCACGGGTCGCCCCTTGAGGGCTCAAGGAAATCGCCCTGTTTCCGGAAAACATGGTCACTGCCGCTAACAAGGCTACAGAGATCGTCACGCGCCGAGCGCGCGGGGCTCCCGCGTGCTCGTTGGACGATCTTCGCGTCGGACGGACCCAGCGCGACGTCATCGCGGTCGCTGCAGTAAGATGGTGGCGGACCTTGGGAGGCGAATGAACGGGAAGTCGATGTGATGGAGCGACCTCCCATAGAGGGGTAAACCGGGGGCAGGCCCAGACAGTAATGTACGCAAGGAAGGGGAAGCGTGAGTCTCGCAAGACCGCGTAGTATCCTATGACGGCCCGGGAAATGTTGGAGAATTACGGGACGGTCGTTTCATAGCTCGCCAGGAACGCAAGGGCGATCGCAAACGGGCACCAGACGTCCTGCCTCAGTTTTAAGAAGAGAGAGTGATAGATAAGAGGGACGGGAAGTCGCGTCTAGTCGAGACAGCGCTGATGATCTATGGAGAAAACGCTGCGGTTAAGCGCACATCCCTCTCTTTTGTAAGAGCGAACGCGCGCGGAGCGAGACAAGATGTTGGCTCCTTACCATGAAGGACAGACGAGTGCCTTGGCTGCCTACCAGCCGCTCCAGTACAAAGACGAGGATCGATCTGTACCCTATCGCCGAGAAGGAAACAGGAAGAAGCGCCCCGGATACACGCATTACATGCGTGTCGATAACATGTGGGGGACGTGTAGAAGTGTCGCCTGTGCCGCTATGACGGACTTAGAATCCACACAACCTTTGAGCGTCTACAGGTTCTCCATACCACCGGCGGCTTGTCCGTGGGGACGGCGAACAGCCACATGTACCACTCCAGCCGAAAAGATGAGATTCTCGAGCTCAGAAAAGGCCTCGATGTCACGACGACTAAGGAGAGAAAGAGCTCGCTGGAGCGCAACGTAGCCGCTAGGATACTCGGAAAGGATGCGTCGCCTCTTTTCACCGATGTCGTAGTGAACACAGCAGGAGATCTCTATGAAAAGGCTTGTTTACCTCTACATCATCAACTACGTACAAGCCAAACCAGACCTTGCCATTTTTGTTGCAACACTCCTATCAAGGATGCCGTCGATCCGAACCCTCTCATAAGAGCCCTCGCAATACGCACGAGGGAACTGATTTCGTTGGAGAAGATCAGAGAATAATTATGCGATCCACTGCATCCTGCTCTCAACGATCGACACCCGTATGTGAGGAAAACCGTGGCAGTCTGTGTTGCCAAGTTGTATGATAACAACCCTACCGCCACAGTGGAGGAGGGCTTTATAACAGAGCTACAAGAACTACTTGCCGATGGAAATCCGATGGTCGTTTCTAATGCCGCCGCGGCCTGGTCAGAAATTGCAAGCGCCTCAAACACCCCGACCCTTCTTCCCCTCACCTCTAACTTCGGTGTCGATGGCAGAAAGCGTTGCCCTCCTTCAGAAAATGGGGAATGGCCACTCTCGAGCCGGCGCTGGACCAGGTATGAGAACGACTACCGCGGCGGAGAGGCGATACGTTCGTGGTTCGAACCACCATGTCCGCGGAGGGATTCTCTTTGGAGAGGCGACTCAGGGTGCACGGGAGACGAAACTACGGTTCAGGAGCACGCAGCTGGGCTCTCACCGAAAAGAAAGGACGTCTCTCGCCCTCAAGATGGGGGTTGAGCAGACTCTGAAGAAAGAAAGGAGCGGACAGAAAAATGGATTGAGAAAGTATCCAGCGGGAAGACGCTGGGTAGAAGTACGCACCGCCCTGTAAGGCAAAGCAACGCGACTGAGAATAGCAAGGCTTGCGCAACGACGCGCGCGAAAGGCCCATTGAGCCTCGGAATGGCATGACGAGGAGGCTTGAGCTCGACTGGGAAGGCCGTCGCTAGGTGGATCCTGGAAGGAAGGCAGGGCGCAGACCTTCCCTAAGGTACCAATCTCGTTTCGATTGCGAAGCACGATGTTCGACACCCGCAACAATTCGCTGAAGAAAAGCGGGGTTCGGCAGTACAGTTGTTCGCTGCAAAGTACGCTTCATGCCAGCATAACAGTGCATCGTTCATGGCCGGGTCCTCTTTTAATTGTCACGTGCATGACCGCAATAGGGAATGTGCATAAATGTCCCAGCGCGCCGTGAGCCCTGACGTTGCCCCATACGTCCATATGGCGCCTCAGGGGCCTCGCGCCACCGCGTCGTACTGTCGACGCGACACGCGACGGAGGACGGTCGGGGACATGCTGGACGGAGCTCATCGGAGCACGTGGTTACGAGCAACGACAATGCGTTAGAAGACGGGATGAGGGGGGGCGTACAGTACTCCTCCAGCACAGGCCTTGAAACGGGGCCGACCAGCCCGTGTGCTCGCATGCGCATGAAAAAAAAAGGAAATTTTGGGGGGCGAAATTTGGCCCGGAGAACGCGCCTGCATGCCAGGCGTGTGCGCGGAGGCGTACTGATCAAAAAAAAGAGGCAAAAATTCGGGGACGAGATTTGGCCCGGAGAACGCATGCACGCAGCGCGGGTGCGTGGATGCGCACCTGGACATGCCGCAACGGGCGGCATGCAAGCGAGGGCCGGACGACAATGTGCCTTTCTGTGTTCCCGGCACGAGTTCACGCGCCCGCGCGACGCTGCTGCTACCCCCGAGGCGCACCGTCAGTGGGATGAGGTACTCCCCGCCACTGAGAGGAACAAGTTGCCCCCAGCCGGCAACCACCGCCTACTGTCCCTACTACGGCTCTCACGACCACCCCATTCGCGTACGCGCCGACAGCGCCCCGCCCACTGCATTCCGGCTCTGGGAGGGGAGGACGCGAGATGCACTCTCGCCCCATCACGCACCACGCATGACCTCGTTCGGGAGACCTCCTCATCCCCGCCTCCATTAAATTGCTTAGGGAAAACGCGCGACATCAGAGGCGACAGGGGAACGCGATCAGTAGAGTCAACCCCCAACACGCGGCCGAAGAGGCCGTTGCAGAGAGGGATCCGACATCGCCTTGATGGCGAGGGGAATTGACCCGAGGACAGCCTCCACGACCGCACGCGTGGGTAATGGAATGAGCGACGATTACCGGAACGCTAAACGCACGAGAAGTGTACAAAACGATTCTGTCAACGCTACGCTCCCCCTAGCGTACGGGACCCAGAGCTGCCAAAAAGATGTATCGCCTTTCGCGTACCTACTTGCGGTGCGGGCAGGCCAGGAGAGGACAGCATGGGCGCCCTTCGACCCATCTCGCACTACGTACGCCCACACTTGGGGACCCTACCCCCACGGTCGCGAAGCATTACGCGTCTGCAAAGGGCCGGACAGACAAGGGAAGTCGATATGCAAATAGAGAACCGGTCTACGCCGTCCGACTTGTGAGCGACGAGTGGCAGAGAGGAATGAGGCGGAACGTGATCTTCGTATAATGGACCAAGAAACCCGCTTCTGCGGCGATTGAAGGAATATGACAAACGCGGGGGCAGTAGCTTTGGCATCGTTCATTCCAAATATGTTTTGACGCGCAACCCACTTCCGCGCTTCAAGAAGCGTTGTAACGTCCTCAAACGCCAGACCACGCCTCACGGATGCTCTATTTTCTACCGATGGCCCCTCCTCCGCCGTGCTCGATACGTTAGGAGCATTAAGAATCTTTGCAAGTAACTCTCCAGTGACTACGGCACTACCATCTGAGGAGCAGTCCTCCTCAGGAGACTACGCTCCGTACCGACGAGATCACGAGTATTTCCGTGCTGACAAGGACAACGCGCATGGATCGAATTTTCGGGAGATGAGAAGGGAAGCCAACCCCCTTTTTGCGGTAACCATCTATACGCACGACTACTTACCGACGGGCAACTATGACCAAGTCTCGAAATCACGGGTTAGCCCTACCCGGAGCTCCCTCCGGACCCGCACCGTAGGGGTCCGGGGGACAATAGCTGGGATGACGAGGGACCTCGTGCACCTCGGCGTAGGTTGGAATGTGCGCGTACGGATGGCGGACAGGCTCCCGCCACACAGGAGTAGGGTTCAGGGGCGGAAGGCCACCTCCGCGGGAAGACATCGCTCTGCTGTGGCGGAGTGCGTCACGCTCCCTGCGGTACCGGTCCCGGTCAGCGCACGCGCGCTCATACGCGTTCATGTGCTGGAGCTTATCCTCCCGAGACCGTCGTAACTCCTCCGTGGCGAGCTGTAACTCCGATGACAGCCGCTCGCATTCACTGGCTCGGCGGTGCGCGTCATCCGTCCGCTCCAAGAACCAAGTGGACAACGTTACCAATAATTCCCCGACCGACCAGGCGCGGTCCCGTAAATTACCCAGAGCTCGAGAGAGCTTGGGTATGTCTGCCACTTCGCGCCGGGCAACGGGGAGGTCGCGCACCTCGGACCCGCGAATAGGCCCACACCCCAGCGGCGCCAGGGGCGGAACTAGGGGCACGACAGGAGCCGGCTTCGCCGAAGGGCCAGCCCCCGACGGCCTGGCAACTCGGGAAGGCGTACCACCTATGACGTCGAGGGTCGGACTAACCGCGTCCAAATCGCGGTACCTTTTGCGCCGCGCCTCACGCGCCTCGGAGCCTACGCCCCCGAACGCGCCCGTACGAGGGAGAGTCGTCGGACCCGATTCGGAGGAGGACGCGAACGTATCGTTCCGAATATCGTATTGCAGGAACGCCGCCCGCTCGCCGAACGTGAAGTCAGTCCACAGGCGCCGGGCCTCCTCGTCGACGCGAAGCGCGCGTTGCAGAAGCTCAATGGCAGAGCCGAAGGTCCAGATGAAGTGCGTAGAATGCCACTCCAGACGATGGAGTGCCACATTTGGAAGTCCCGTAGCGACCCTCTCCAAATATGCAAGCGTGGCGGGGGGCTGGATAAACAACCGCCGGTTGACGCAGATCTCGCTCATTATGGCGCTGGTCATAGACCAAGCCCATTCGCGTTCGCAGTTATACGTGAGGAGGTCCCAAGCGGGATGGCGGCGGTCGAGACATGCGTATCCAAAATGTGCTGGAAAGGGTAGCAGCGGATGGATGCCCAAAGATGGGAAGGAAGTACGGACCGCGTCAGGTAAGGCCGGGAAGTCAGCGGGTGTGAGTCCCCCTTCGAACGAGGCGGAACGGAAAACGCGACCGTCGACTTCATCGATCCTCCTGTACGCCGACCAGTCGTGATGCGCCACCGCAATGCCGTGGAGGCGCATCAACGCACTCGCGGACTTTTGCAGAGACACGCGTGGTTTGGAATACGCGTACGGCCGAGGGCACACGTAAAGCGACGAGATTCCAGACAACACAAACTGGTGCGGACCACCGCGGGGACCAGAGAACATGGCGGAGGCCATGCGATCGATGTACTCCGCCTCCGCCGGGCTGTACGCGAAGGTGCGATCGCAAGGAATCTCGTCCGGCACCTGGTACGCCGTGCCCCCACCCTCGACCATAAGGCGGCCGAGAGCCGCTGACGACTCCGCCGCGAAGCCCGCCTCATGGATCTTACGAATGCGCACGAGATCTGAACGGAGGCAAGAACGTGCTAGCAACTCCGCCACGGTGACTCCAATCCGCGCATGACGACGCCACGGGTAGCGCAGTCGGCTGAGGGGGAGCGGCACGGAACCTTCCCAAGGCATCCCCAACCATTGGGTGGTGGACGGCGCGGCGGTGGTGTCCTCCGCCCCAGGGCGTACGCGCTCACTGACTGGCGCTCCGGGACAGCGGCAACTCCCACAAGCTCCGTATGAACCCTCTTCGGGTTGATAAAGCATCCCCGTGGGGGCGGGAGCCAACGGAAAACCGCCTACGCGCGGAGTGGACGCGCTCTCCCCCTGCGAGGCAGGTATCGCACAGACGTTGAGAACGACAGAAACCGTGGAATCGCGTGAGCGGGCCCTCTGGAACGGGGAACGATGCTCCCCTAAAGGGTTCCCCGAGGCACTTGGTGACATTGTGGTACCCCGACCGGCGTCGCTGGCCGACAGGGTCGATAGCGGGTCAAGAACTGAGCCCGAAGGCCGCGGACCCGAGCCCCTGTCGTTGACGTGGTTGGGCATCTGAGAGGAGGACCGAGCGCGGTAAGACGGGAAGAGAGCGTGTCAAGAGCAAAAACCTCCAGCTGCACGACAGGACAGCCCGCCACTAGCGGGGAGTGGGGCAGAGCTTTTGGCGCTCGATCAGTTGACGCGTCCGCCGCCGTCGTGGCTGTGGAAGAAAAAAAAAGGGGGAAAAATGGAGGGCAAATTTTCACCTCATCAGCACATTTTCAGCATATGGCGTGGCGTGGGTTGTCGGCCTCAACTATAACCTCCCCCCCGCGCGCTACCAAAAGAGTGAACGCGGACGTTCACCCTTGAGGGGGGGGGGCTCTGTAGCATAATCGCCAGGACGTTATTCGAACGCGCAGGGTGACTACTGTACTCCCGCAAAATGCACTACAGCGAGCACACCCGCGCCTGTAAGTACGCGCTTGCTGCTCGCTGTGCACGTGTACAGCGTGACGATCCGGAGTAAGGCGCGCGAGCTTACCGTGTAAGGCGCTACCTAGATACTGTAGTATATGTTATGATAGATTATTTACTTGTATATTAAATGACAGGGCGGCCGGCGGCGGAGGGAGGAGAAGGACAAGCACGGGCTTGGTACCAGATTCTCCACCGCAGGTCTAACCCCGTCCGTTTATTCTAAACGCGTTCTCTTAACGCGAGCGCGTTAACTAGAAACTAACGCGGGTAGCGGTCGCGAACATACGCGCGCGAGCTGGATCCGCCTCCGCCCGTCGGTGCTAGAACGCTAACTAGCGCCGCCCCGGGGCGTCGAGCGCGTCGAACCGCTCTACCGCGTACTGTGTTCGCGTCCGCTCCCCACCGCTCTACCACGCTACCACCGCCCGCGTTCTTTTCTGGTGTGTGTGTTTTTGTCCTCTCTCGCGTACACAGGTCTTCGAAGAACCACAGCTAAACCCCCAACGCGACCGGGGGTTTATGCTACAGGATCAGAACAATCCCTTCTCGGGGGACTCGACTGCAGATATTGCGATCGCTGCATGACATTGGCCACTGGGACACTACAGCTACGAAGCAGTTCGTCCTTGACAGGTACTGGTGGCCGGGAGTTCATGGTGATATCTACGCCTACGTTCGTGGATGTGAAGGCTGCCAAAAGGATGCGCCCATCCCGACGTACAAGAGCACGGCGGTGATACCAGTCTCTCAGCTCTTTGAGACATTCTCGATAGACTTTGCGGGACCCCTTCCCAAGACGAAGAACGGAAAACGTTACATCCTGATAGCGGTCGAACATCTGACTGGTTGGCTCCTGGCTTGGGCAATCGAGACCGTTACGTCTGCGGAAGTTGTCTAGTTTGTGAAGGAGGAGATCATCTATTCGTTTTGTCCCCCTCGGACTATAGTCTCAGATAACGCAACATGTTTCAGCGCGACAGCGTCGAAGAACTTCATAGCACAACAGGGAATTTCATGGAAACCGGTCCTCGCCTATGCTCCCATGTCCAACGGAAAAGCGGAGCGTATGGTTGGGACCATCAAGCGTTCAATTCGGAAGACGCTATTAGGTCAGGGCGCCGCTACCTCTAAATGGGAATCGGCGTTGAAACGGATTCTGTACGGGTACCGTCGGCGCCGACTGTCCGACGGGTTCTCCCCGTTCGGATTGATGTATGGAGTGAAGCCGCCCTCGCAACCCCAGACCGAGTCGAACCAAATCCGGTGGGGGGCGTTGAGGGGCGCAACTTGGAACTGTTAGCGATCCTCGCGCTCCGAGCGACGAGGACTGCTAAACAGTTGGACAGAAAGAGCAAGAAGATGGCAGTTATCTCAAAACGCCAATTTGACGTAGGCGACCAGGTACTGGTTGCCCGAGGAACAGCCTTGGGAGGGCTACGGAAATGGCCTTTAGGAGAATCGAAGTACTACGGCCCCTGCAAGGTAGTACGGGCAAAGCACCCGCGGTACACACTCGTTTCGCCTGGTTTGCGTTACAGTCGACGGGATATACATGCAAGGCGCTTAATCCCTTTTATTCACAAACCCGCACATCTTATGTAGATGTGATGCATTGGTTACCTACACATGCACTAGATTGAAGATGACTCGGATGAATTACGCTTCTTTTGGATGAACTATCTTTGGTTGATTACTTGAGTGATCCTTTCGCACGACGGCCCTTACCATGTGAGAGAGTTGGGCCACGATTACCTCGACGAACTCTCTTCTTCTTGTGTTCCTGACCGAGACTCTTGCCGTCGCTTCTATCCCGCTTTGCCATTCGGTGCACGACGCGCATATCGTCGAAGTACTGAAACTTGGTCGGATCGCCAGCGGGGCAGCACAAGCGGAAAGAACTTCTCGTGAGCTGCATGGCATACCGCTCAGAACAGTCATATATCAGCGCCGGTTCTGTCCGTGCGTCCAGACAAATAGCATGCTGGAAGCCATGGATGTCATTGAGGCGGAGGACGTAGACACCAGCTTCCACACTTGTCGACAAGCGGAGTAGCCAATCGACGTCCGAACTCCGCCATAACGGGGACCTGGCACTGGACCTGCCATGAACGGTTGACCCAGGCGGTGGAACCTCGTGATCCAAGGATACGGTGCCGTGGTAATCAGCTTGAAGGGTCCGTTGGACATGAGTGAAGTGATGAACGCTTGGCGAATAGTTCTTTCGGCCCTCGAACTCGGTGACTCGGTCGGACTCCGCCGCCCAAACGCACTCGGCAGCGCGCCGGCCAGCGACCAGGGAGATGGCGTTGCAGACGGCAGAGCGGAGACAGAGGATGGTGTTGTCTTGAAACGGTATGGGCTGAGACCTGGTGAAATACCTCGACGCCAAGGAAGAGACGTTGCAAGACATGGCGTAGTTAACGCGCTTCTTCTTGCCCCTATTCTGGCTAAACCAGTTGTCGATAGCCAGGATTGCGTCCATACGTGTCGAGGAGTCTCGTCCGAAGGCAGAGTTGAAGCCCCGGCGGGCGTCCTCGTTCTCGGAGGGCACACGATCGAACGTCATCGTGTAGAGCAGGATGAGGTACTTATCCTGGCTCCCCTCCCCCACGGCGTAATACACGGCGGAGGCAAAACCGTGAAAAACAATAAAAAGTATTGTTTTTGGACGATAGTTTTAAAGAAATTACGAAACGCGAAAACTGGACTTGCTGAAAGCAATGCCTAGTGCCAATCGTCTCTTATTTACAGGCGATGGTAAGGCCGTCAGAGCGTCTGACATGGGGAACGACAATGAAGACTCATCAGATGAGGAAGACCTTAATGGTATATCCGACTACGCAATGACCGTGTCAACCCGTTTGACCCAGAATGCTGAAGAGGACAAAGATCGTGAGAGAGAGCGAGTGCGATCAATTCATGCCCGCAAATGGGCGCAGCAGCGTGAATTAAGTGGAGTTATTCGGCTTGCCGCAGATTCCCAGGTCTCTATTGACCAGGGCTATAGCGATAAATATAGTACTGATAAATATGTTCCTTAGCGAGAGGTTGAGTGTGATCGCCAGTGACCGCGTCGTCCGGGTGGCGAGCAACAGCAGGAGGAAGAGGGATAGTCTTAGCATGGCCAGCTGGGCTCTTGTACATGTTGGAGGGCTCTGGGGGCAGGACAAAGAACCAGACACAAGCGAGGATAGCGATGATGGCAGAGCCAGTAGCAATAGAGATGACTGCGATGGCGAGTTTGCGGGGCAACGTACTGGGCGGTTGGGAAGGGAGGGGGCCAGTGCCGGGACCACCCGGTCCATTGCCTCCAGCTAGTCCTGGGGGTGGGGTGCTGTTGTCAGGTGCAGTTTGTTGGTGAAGCTTGAAGGGCTGCTTCTGGCGTTGGGCAACCGAGAATGTGAGAAGGAAGAAAAAAGATGAGAAGGACGAAACGAATGGAGAACGCCATGGTGGGTTCACACGACGAAACGGGATGAAGGGCAACTACGAGCGGGGTCTCCTGGACGCGCCCGTGCAGCTCGCGGATGGAGGCGCCTCGGCCCGCGCTCTTCATGACGCAAAGTTTTATGTCCCACTCTGCAGACGGTCTGTGTCCAGCGCGCGGCACAGGCGCTGCGGGATGTGATTTTTCTGTTGTAATCTCTACTGCGAGTCTATTCAGGTTATATATATCCCCTGATCAGTATTATGACTCGGACATAGCATACGTGGCACGCTGCGTGAGCGTGTGGCCAGTGAACCGCCTGCACTCTGCTCAAAACAGTTCGCTCGCCATCCTCTCTTGCACCTCCCCCTGTCGTTGTTCTCTTCCTTCTCCCGCCTTAGCGCGTTCGAAAGTGCTTTAAGCGGAATTATGGAGAGGGATGTGCACAGAGACGGTGAGGTAATATTCCACCGTGGTCCTGCAAAGACGTCTGAAAATAGGAGCTTCTGAAGTATGTCAAGAAGATTTGGATTTTTCGGCAAAAAGAATGGTAGATACCGAGGGGTACGCCAGTTGCAAGCACACGATGTCCATAACAAGGGCTTTGCCAGTATTTTTGAATTTAGCAGTCGTCTGCCAACAGGAAACTTTGATCGTCGAATGCAGCCAAGAAGGAATCGCACTGGTCCCAACCTCGAGGCAACTACAAATGGCGGAAACTCCCAGCCATTGAACTCCAGCCTTGATAGGGAAAGTTACTTTTCCCATTCGAGGGGTTCTGTTGTTGGCCATCTGTCACTCGAATCGTCCTCAGTTGACGCTTCGAAGAATACGACTGCGCGACAACAAAATTCGCTTTGGGGTATGTTTAACGAACCTAAGCATGAAAGCGTGCTCACAGTGAACAAAAGGCAGTACTTGATTTTGAGCGAGGCTGGAAGGGGTGGCAGCTCGAAAGTTTTCAAAGTTCTCAGCCAGGATATGGAAGTGCTGGCCATAAAGTGCGTGAAGGTCCCCGCTTCGTCGCATTTTCGAACAACTCTTGTTTCGTACGCAAACGAAATGGCGTTGCTCAAGAAACTCCGAGTTTTTTCATCGATCATCCAACTCCTCGATGCGGAAGTTCAGTACGAATGTAGAACCATTAAGATGGTCATGGAGTACGGGGACGTTGACTTTGCGAAAATCCTACTCCGCAATAAGAGTAGGAGTATGGAGAATCACTTCACGAGGGTTCACTGTCTGCAAATGGTCAAGGCTGTGCACACCATTCACGAGGCTAAAATCATTCATAGAGATTTGAAACCAGCAAACTTCTTGGTCGTCCGAGGAGAGTTGAAGTTAACAGATTTTAGGATTGCGAAAGCCATCACTAGCGAAGACACGACAAAAGTTTTTCGGGAAGCTCAGGTAGGGACTCTCAACTACATGTTCCCGGAGGCCTTAGTGAACGAGAATCCAGATTCTAGAGCATGGAATGAATACGGCACTGACTCAGAAACTGATCTGCAATCAGTAAGGTACCGAGTGGGGCGTGTAAGTGATATCTGGAGTTTAGGTTTCATCTTGTATCATGTTGTGTGGAAGAGCGCCCTTCGCCCACATCAAAGACACTCTTCAAAGGCTGAACTGCATTCAGAATCCAAAGTACGAAATATCATACCGTCATGTAACCGACCCTGTTGCGCTTGAAGTCCTCCACGGATGCCTGCAGCGCGACCCGCAAAATCGTATGTCCATTCCAGACCTTATGCAACATCCCTTCGTTTACCTTAGCCACGATTGCAACATAGGCGTGGCAAATGGCAGCATGAAAAGCGCGAGCATCTCAGAGGAAGATTTGCTCGCTGTGACCATGGATTTTCTGGACATTGTGAAAAGAGAAGCGGTTCCTCACTCTCTTATTTCCAATGTGGTAGATGATAGCGACCTGGCACTTTTGCCCAACATCATGAAAGCCTTCATCCCCTGTATTCTGAAAAGGCTCGGAAAGCTATCGGCCTCAGTGACACCAGCTCCGTCTGCGACGGGAAAAAGTAATTATCAGAACCAGTCCTGGAAAGGAGGCGCTTCCCCAACGACATGAGCTGTTGCTCCCTCGGGAGCGCACACTGTGCTCAGAGGAGCAGGGATGGCCCAGATTATACGGTAGCATCAGCACCAATTTTAGAACGCAAATAGCAACCGACTAGATCTCGTAACAAAATGAGTGTGGATGCGAGTCACTTTGTTGGAGGAACGAGCCCCTGTAGAACAGACGATAGAAAGAAAACAATGCGGGAGTAAATAACCGGAGTTTCGCAATGAAGACGTATTTCTTCTCATGGTATTGCACGGGATACATGAACGCTAAGCCCGGGCTTGCTTGAACTTAAAAGCTTCCTTCGTTGTGCTCCTATGAACACTGCAAGGAGGGATGAGGAGGGAGGTCTGGCCCGGCCAAGGTTAGCTGCGTTCTTGTCCGGGTATTTACATACGCTCAAAGGGTTCATGCCGGGGGGTTGCAGGCGGTTTGTAGAGCCAGTGTACTAGAGTTACAGCTACCAGATATGGTTCAGACAAGGGCTTATCGCGTGATCACATTGGATGCCGGATCGTTAGAGTTTGAGGACTTTACAATTGATGGGAAAGCTGAAGGGGTGGATGAGGTGATCGTGACGAAGGTGCGTCGTGCGGGACTCTGTAGTGCCGGCGCAGGATGGGCCGCGTTGACGTCTTCACCTGTGCGACATTTTTGACGCACAAGTACCGTCGGACCTCAGGCCGTGCTACAGTGTCGAGCTGTAGCCGCCGGCCGAAAGAGTATCAGAGTCGAGCTGACTCAAGTGCACGTGGCAGGTGGCGTCCGTTCGCCTGGCCACGCTCGATTCTGCCTGAATCGAATTGCAACATGTCGAACGCCGACAGTGGCGCTTCTAAGCGCCCGTTCGGGCGTTCTATGTGATGTTGTCTTTAAGTAAAGGCAACGTTCCCTGGGGGAGCACCCCCGGGGAGAGCGAACTTGCCATCTTGTGTGCGTTTTTGCTCAAACCCTCCTGCGCGACGCAAGGTTAGCCCGGAGCCAAAGAAGGGGGCTAGAACAGTGATTGGTTATTAAAAAGATTTTTCCTTCTTAAAAAGAACTGCGTTGGAATATTGCCTAAGCTGAATTTAAGCCTATTTATGGCTTTTAGACACAGGTCGCTAATTCTGGAGAGTATATTTATTCTTTGCGCACTGCAGCAAAGTGTGTAATTTTTGTGAAACTGTGAAATTCACGGTTTCAAAGAGTGGATAACTCCTTGGAGTCATTATGTAGATCAATCTACTCTGCATTTATGTCGATGACCTACAGATTCGACAATCTTGACCCATGAAGTGCGGAGGCAATGATCCATGATATGGTGGCGCGCCTCGCTATCGGATGCGTATGAAAATTTGGTTTGAGAGCTCATTCAAGAACTAAACAGACCACCCCTTTTTTCCAGTGGAGCTGTTCTACAATCACATCGCTTCGAGACGGAATGAATCTTGTGAGTCATGTGTACATCATATGTGAAACAGAGCAAAATGGTGTTCTCATCTTGAGCGAGTTCACAGGAGCCGCAAAAAACTTAACGGGTGCTTTGCTAGTGAATCTTTGGAACGTTGATAATGGTCAGCGATGCAATTTTCAGAGCCTGGAAATGCACGACTTCGAGAGAGAGAGTTGAAACACCAGAAAGTATACCGCCATGTCGACTTGCACACTGCGTCCGCATCGGGCGCTCGCTTCATTGACGATATAGTCAAATACTCCGCGAATCGCAAGGCAAAAGCGATACAACTAATTCCGATACCAACACACCAGGTTAGATATTCATACCGTGCTACGAAGGAGAAACGATTGTTTTCCTTTGATTCCGATGGTACTCTTCCCACGGTTGAGAGTCGGTCAGAGTTGGCCAAACCCTCTGAGCAACTTCTCGAAGTTCTGCGCCGTCTTGCCAGTTGTGATCAAAGTATTGTGTTCATTGCGACAGAGGCAAAAGAACACAGTCATGGATTGGTTCAGAAGAGTAGGCCTTGGTTTTGCCGTAGAACACGAGTTTTCTGCGCGATAGTCAGACCTTTTACGGGAGAGGTTTGGGGGCTGTAGAATGAGTGGATTGCTAGAGTGTGGAGAGGAGGAGACGTTCGAAACAACCGGAAATACTGTAGTCGGGAAACGCGACGAAACTTGGGATGACTCATTAAGCCCCCATGATCTCATTGCAATGAGAGACGCGCTTGATTTGGCTAGTCTGTTGTTGAAACGAATTGAGGACAGCACACCTACGAGCTTCTTGTCGCAGAAAGAGATTGCATAGAGGTGGCATATCAGAGATGCTGATCCCGACTTCCCAGTGATTCGAGCACATGATGCTCGGCAAGCGCTCGAGGAGGTGCTACACGGCAGTCCGATGGAGGTCTTGATGGGGCAAAAACTCCTTTACGTTCAGTTCGACCGCGAGGGGTGCACAACGGAGCAGCAGTGGCTGAAGTGTTCAGACGTATGCGGCATACGTGCCACGCCGCGATCAGTATTGTGACTCGGGCATACCGTATGCCCGAGTCACAATACTGATCCATGGATATAAATCTTCTTATTACATAAAAAATAACATCCCGCCGCGCGCTGGTGGGCCGCGCGCTGGACACGTAACGCCTGCAGAGCGAGGTGTATTTCATGGAGCGCGCGACGAGGCGCCCCCATCCGCGAGCGGCACGAGCGCGTCCAGGAGACCCCGCTCGTAATTGCCTTTCATCCCGTTTCGTCGTGTGAGCCCACCATGGCGGTCTCCATTCGTTTCGTCCTTCTCATCTTCGTCTTCCTTCTCACATTCTCGGTTGTCCAAAGCCAGAAGCAGCCCTTCAAGCTTCACCAACAACTGCACCTGACAACAGCACCCCACCCCCAGGACTAGCTGGGGGCAATGGACCGGGTGGTCCCGGCGCTGGCCCCCTCCCTTCCCATCCGCCCAGTACGTTGCTCCGCAAACTCGCCATCGCAGTCATCTCTATTGCTACTGGCTCTGCCATCATCACTATCCTCGCTTGTGTCTGGTGCTGTGTGCTGCCCCCAGAGCGCTCCAACATGGACAAGAGTCCAGCTGTCCATACTAAGACTATCCCCCTTCCTCCTGCTGTCTCGCCACCCCACCCGGACGACGTGCTCACCGGCGATCACACTCAACCTCTCGCTAAGGAGCATATTTATCAATACTCGCCGGAAAGAGTTTAGCGCTACTCTCGTCGTCTCGTTCCGCGCGATTTCGCTATGTCGAACAGCAAAACTGTGGTTTGTGTTCTTGTTCAGCTGCTCCCCGCTCCGACCCCTCCGTCATGCTGCGCACTTACACCCGCACCACCGTCCCGCGGGCGCCGTCACCCATCCTCGCCCCGCATTGAACAAAAGGATCCCGCTTCTCCCCGTTCCACCGGCCCACACATTTCCCGCATCTTACCACCGCCTCTTTACCCTCTCACTTCCCGCCCCTTGCACCTCTCGGCCCCAACCATCGCCTCTTCACCCCCCTGCAGGGGGTAAAGTGGCCCCCGGCGGCTCCCGCCGCCGCATCCAGTCGCGCCACTTCTCCGAGGTCGACTTCATGGACTCCGGCCCGGGCCGCTCGCTCATGTCTGACTCGCGGTCCTCGGCCTGCAGCACGAGCTCGACTCGCTGCAGCTCGACGAAGTCCTCGTCGAGGAGTACCTGCTCGCCAAGCCGGTACTGCGCACATTTCTTTCGCAATTTTGTTCACACCAAGACGCCACCCTCATGCCCTCCTTTTTCGGTTCTCGCTCCACCTGGTCTACCTGTATACTTTTCTGTATTTGTACAACACTCTTGTACATCGCGCTTTCTTCTACGAAAGAGGCATCATACCACTTTCTCATTTATTAGCATGCTAGTTCCTTAAGCCCATCTCCTCACCTTGCCCTTTGCCACCTTCTCCACTGGGTTGTACAGTAAAGTTGAATCGTCTAGTCGACACATCCCGACATCTTAGTACACATTGGCTTCCCAGCTTCGTTATGTTCAACTCCGCGTTCGGTGCTCGAGGTTCACCTAACTTCCTTTCGTGCCTCTGAATTTCGCTTTGATCAAACCTTGCCGCTGCAATTTATAGCGCTAATAGACCCATCATCATAAACCGCTACTGTCTTCATCCCCTTCATTTCAAACGTCGTTCCCCAAACCGAATCTCGGTGTCCCTTACAGATATACAAAGTTTCCCCCATCTGCCGATCCCAAATATTGACAGTCCTATCACTCCCCCGCTCACAATAAACTCCGAATCATCTGACCCGGCCGCACTCAGAACCAACCCTTCATGCCCCCGACATGTCTTTGCAGCATGCCCAGAGTCTAAGTCATTGGTGTTCAGCAACTGGTCATCCGAAGCTGTGAGCAAGAGTCGCGAGTTATTCTTCAAATCTGAGACAACGGTGTCCTCCTCGTAGAGAGCGATAAAGACGCCATCGGAAAGCTCTACGATTTTGCGCGGCTTCGGCTTCTTATAAAGGTGACTACGGTACTGGGTACGAATTTCCCATTCCCTACGTCGAAAAACATTTTCCCCTGAATTCGTTTATTTTTGGGGCGTGTACGGTGCCGTGTACTGAGCAAACGCACAGCCCCACACAGCATTACGTCATGGAGAGCGCGCGCCGAGGCGCCCCCATCCGCAAGCTGCACGAGCGCGTCCAAGAGACCCCGCTCGCAATTAATAGGCTCTACTTGCTCGTGAGCGTGGGGAGCGTGTTATGTGAAGAGCATGCAGGCTCCTCCAAAAGGGCATGCTGCACGACTTCGTTGAGATGTGCGCCGGCGTGCAGCTTGACCCGTTCCAACCATTCCCCAAGCGTGCTCCTCCGTCTCACCACGTCACCACCTCCTCCCTCTGTCCTGTCGAAACGAAAAAACAAAAACCTCCATCCTCACCCATTCCGCCCCCCTTTGTACCCCCCTGGCACCCATCCCCCCCAACCCAAACATGAAATGCCGCCGCCGCACAACCTTCATCAAACTGGAAGAGGGTCTTCAATCTTCTCCAAATGGGTCTAGCGCTTCCCTGGTAAGGCGCTGGACAGCATCGGGGATCTTACCGGTCGTGTTCAAGTCTGGAAAGTAAACGAGAACTGCCGCTGAGGGTATATCACTCTGTGATTGATCGTTTTGTTTCATGGGAGCGTAACGCCCAGTGTAGCACAAGCTTCCTCCTTTCTGTCCCTGTACAAGTTCGAACCACTGAACAGTTAAAACGACGTTGTTGCTATTTGCATTCTCAACATGTTCAATTCTTCCGAACCAAAATGGTGTCACTTCGGTCACGTTTGACCCGCAGTTCACAGTCACCATGCTGCCCCTATCATACGAGCACGTGTCCGCCAGAGCCAATTCGCTTTCCGAATCATCATATGATGCCTCAAGTTCGCCGCAATCATCGCAAAAAGAAGCAAAATGCTAGAAGTCCCACTCCGGCGGGGCGGACTCTTTGCTTTCCATTGAGTCTATTTCAGAAAGAAGCGATAACACATTTTCTCTACATCCAATTCTTTCCTCTGTCACATTTATGCGCTTGCGATACGCGCTGATGTCAACTTGGGAGGGCTTGTTTGTTTGTATGACTGGTGCTTTTCTCATATCTGGAACAAAACGGAGGAAAGAACGAATGAATCCTTCGGTGCTATCAAGTTTCTGAAGCGCTTCCCTCTTTTCCACCATTTTATACCCGACCAGGCAGGTAACGTGAGAACCACCTCCTTCGAGCTCATGGGAATCATCCCGCTCGAAGACGAACTTTCTGAACGCGAGCATGTTGTTGATTCTCAATGCCACTGCACTTTATTGTTCACAGGCACCTGAAAAATTGTTCATACCAGAGACGCGGCTGGCATGTATGTTGTTTTGTACTGATGCGGAGTTTCTCCCTTGACTTTCAACAATGTGCCTGTGAAGTTCCGAAACACAGGCTGTATTCCTATCCCGCATGAAGACAGAAATTCGGCTGAATCGGCGGTCAATGTCCTCATGTGTGTGCCCAACCGGTAGAAAGTTTACAAAAATGCGGTGGAAGAGCCCTTTATGCACCATGTAATCACAAAATGCAAAAAGAAGCGATTCTTGTTGTCTTTTGACGTATTATCTAGCTGAACATTCAGCTCTTTAGGAAAAGAACTCATACCTTGAGCTCTTCTCGCATCTCGCAACAGTAAAAGCGAGCGGCATAGCGCATCAATTGTTGGATTTGCACCTGAGGGGATGTTGTCTGCTGACGTGAAAAAACAAACGAAAGGCTGTCCAGAAAGTGCCCCGTGATAGCAAACACCAGTGACCTTCTGCTTGAGAGGCTTCCCCGTATCTCTTTTTGTCGTCGTATAGAAGCGCGGTAGTCCAAACTTCGCCTGGTCGGCCCCGTCAATAATTACAAAAAGAATTTCCTGGGGCCTGTCAATGGCTTTTGACTGAATGAGTCGATATTCTGCTCTCTCAGAGTGTATTTGCTGCAGATGTGCGCGGAATCCTTTCTTAAGTTTTTCTCTAGATTTTTCATATCCTGTCTTCCTAGCAATTGATAGCAAACCCTCCTTAAAGCTTGTGCACGTGTCACAAACCGAAAGCCGTGTCTTCGTCTACACTTGATATGTGAGGCATACCGTTTCCAAGTTTCATAAAAGTGAGAAGAAGAGCACGCTCGACGGCCATACATCCCTTCATTCTCTCGAAAGAGCGTGTAAACCAGGTATTTATTTCCATGTGGGAGGTGCCGTTCGATGCTGTGCGGCATTTCATTTCTAAGATCGTCTGCTAAGGCTCGCAGGAATGAAATCACCGGGGATTTTTTAGTTGAGCTCCCATCCGATCCCCCCATTCTCCCGGGGAGGTGGGAAGCGTTCGCTGAAGGTAGTTCCATGACATTGGCAATCATGGTCCTTGACACTTCCAGAGTGTCAATCACCATTCTCCAACAAACCTGCCAGCCGTCACAGTAGAAGTATCGCTGTGAGCACTGTGGATCCGGAACGATTAGATCGGCGAGGCGTGCCTTTCTTTCATCACGAGAAATTGACAGGAAATTCTCTCGCATTGCCCTACACTTCTCTGTACCGACTTCGAAGACGCAAAGACGCTTGCAAAAGCGTTTTGGCATCCACTTGTTGATATTTTTGATGGATTGGCATCGTCTCTTCTGTAATCGCGACTTCAATGTTTTGCGATCGAGCTCGATTGGGACTTTTGATAGGGGAGGAGTATCGTCTAACGTTGTCATGATATCGCTCTATGTGCATGTCTCTCGGGTTCAACGCTTCAGGTAGTCATAACGGACCTGCAAGTATGGACTTTGGGCAAGCACGCACTGCGATGTGGGGTCAAGAAGGCGCAGCCGAATACCAGTACAGGATATTATCCTGTACAGGATATTATCCTGTACTGGTATTCGGCTGGAAGCAAAAATTCAGCAGCCCAGCTCACTGTGTTGTGTTTTCGAAAGAATAGGCGTCAGGGATCTATATCAGCTTCCTCTGCTGTTGCGTTTCATTTTTTTTCTGAAGGTTACACTTCGAAGAATTTATCAAAGTCCTTTTCTACGCCTGTCAAATGCCTTGACAGTGACAAATTTTTTCCTTCACGAAGCAAATATTGCGATTCTTACGGAAATGTTTCGTCAAAAGACGGGAAATCGTGGTAGAGCGGAAAGGAATTTGTTCAGGACGATAACTGATATCTATATCAACTGCCCCTCCAACCCTTTCCGAAACTCTCACATTCGATCCACTTGTTCAAATGTTTGAACTCAACTGTTCAAATCTTCGGAATGAGCCGTGTTTATTCTCTCATTCGCTTACGATGGTTTTTATGCCTACAAAAAACAACAGTCGCAACAATTTCCAGAAGCCTTTGCTTAAGTCAGAAGACTCGCGGCATTGCCTTTTAGGATATCCAAATCCTGCAACTAAAGCGAGGCAGAAAGTCTTGCAGTCATGAAGGTTACAGGAAGTGAGGGTACGAGTGATATTGTGACTGAATACGTCGATCCGCGTAAAATCGTCAATCTCTGGTACTCCAGGCCAATTCTTCTTCGAGATGAAGAAATTGTCAGAGAGGGTTTCCTGCAAAATGGATATGTCAGCACTTATCTCATATCATGTCGAGTGGCTACTGTTCCTGAAATACAGCTACTCTTTGAGAGAGAGCCACATTGCTACACGCCTGAAAAGGCATCAGAAGTGGCACGAGCAGTGATAAGAGAAGAGACAAATGGACGCGCTGGAGGGTATCGCTTTTTCTATGATGGACACATCCGCAAAAGAGTAGCGATACAGCTAATGGAGGAGGGAGTTTTGATAAAGGATTTCAAGTTGAAAGGTGAATTGGTAATGTCGATGCCAGCCCAAGATGAGATTGCGTATGGACTTTCGAGAAATGCTCTTCACTCTGTCTGTGTGCCGCTCTCTTTCCTCGCAACACTCCTACGCTGCCACGAATACGGCGTTGAGCTGAATTCCTGGTTGAGCCAAAGGCGACAAAAACGTTTATCAGCGACCGAAGTTGCTCGTCGGCTGGTGTCAAGTAGTGCAAGAGGGGTTCAGGATGACGAGGTTATGAGCAAACAAATTGAAACCAAGCGCCAAATCTTGGGGGTTGCTTGCAAGCTTCCCATTTCTACGGTTGACTACTTACGGGATTTCATGTGCAATGATGATGGAGGCTTGCAAGTTGCGTTCACATTGGCAAATTTGCGAGCAATTCCCAGAAGAGTGACGGCAGAGGAATGTCTAATGTTGGTGAAACGATTTATCAGGTACTATCAAGATTGCTTGCCTTCTCCGAAGCCGCTTCTCCCTAAAGATGTTTCAACACAGTTGGTGCAATTACGCCGAGCAATTAAAGAGCTTCAAAAATTCAAGACCCTTTGTGATTACGACGAGATCCCCACTGAGATGACCACAATTGCAGAATGAATCACGTGTACGCAGCTGCTGGATATCCAAATGCAGGAACATGCGTTCAGCAAGCACCGTATACAACCACTTGAAACTGCTTGCAAAAATCTGGTGCCGAATGGGACTAACCATTTGGAAATCGCCCGAAAAAGATTGCAACAAATACCTCAAGAGAACAGTGAGCACTCAGATCTAAATAAACATCCTGCAATTGATTCAGACACTCAACTATCATCTCCGGGTACCTCAGAGAATGGAAGCTCAAAAGACAGTGAAGAAGAGGGCTCTATGGCCAAAGAATCCCTCTCATCGCACAGTCAATACTCAGACGGGCCCTCTGAACAGAACAATGAGAGACCAGTTGAATCAACTGCAGAGGCAGCGCCAGTAATTGAGGCATCTCAATTATTACCGGTTGGGTGGAAGATTGTGCAGGCTACACTTGAGGAATTCATGACACAACACGATGAGTGGAAAATGGTGCAGGGGAAAGCCGATATGGTCATGACTGTTCTACAAGATGATGAATCCAATGAGAACTGCCTGAAACAGGTTGTACGTCACTGCGGTATGGCGATGAAACAGAGCGGCGTGTGCTATATCGTGTGCAATTTTATTCACTTCTCGAAGCTTTTTTCAGTTGTGTGTGCGGAGGGCATGGAAATGATGAAGCACCCCATGCTTTACATACAGGATCCTTCAACAATCAAGAGAAGGACACTATCGCAGCATCCTCAAGAGTCAGGCTTCATCGCAGCAGTATTCTGGAGATCACCAGATCGCAGGCAAAAGCATCACTACTCATTTGCAAAAGGTTACAGAAGCTCAACCCTTCCGTGGTGGGTGAACTGTGTCACAAACGTGCAACAATCGCGAAATCCCCTCTGCTGTGAACAAGGCAAAACCCTTAAAGTTAGAGACCTTGAAAAGAATCTCAGTGTATCTATTCTCGAGCAGTGGTGCAAACCTGCAGGTATCTGTTATAATCCTAGAGCAGACTCCATGTCCATAGGTTTGGCATGTTTGGACTTAGGTATCCAATACATCGCGTTAGAACATGACTCGGAAATTTTCGGAGCGGCAAAAAGGAGGTTAGTCGCATCCGTTCAAGAGCAAGCCTTCAAGCGAAGAAAACTGGAGAGATGTACTCGGGGAGGAATAAAGGAAACCGACAATGAAAAGGAGAAAGAAGGAATGTTCTGTGGGATTGGGGAGAAGCATTGTCGCTTTCCGGGATTGGAAACTTCGGTTTCGTGCAAAGCATGCGGCGTAGGAATGCATGACTTAGGTGACAGGGCCAAAGTCGTGAGAAACGTAAGCGTCGAGTCACGAGAAATGGTTGCCGTTTGCTCCGAGAAGTGCTTTGCATTGGAGAAATGAGTTCGTTTACTTTCCAGACTTGAACACGACCGGTGAGATCCCCGATGTTGTCCAGCGCCTTACCAGGGAAGCGCTAGACCCATTTGGAGAAGATTGAAGACCCTCTTCCAGTTTGATGAAGGTTGTGCGGCGGCGGCATTCCATGTTTGGGTTGGGGGGGATGGGTGCCAGGGGGGTACAAAGGGGGGCG
>NW_005179279.1:0-52768 GCF_000350225.1 Chondrus crispus
CTCCTCCCTTGAGTTGCCCCAAGGGGTCCAACAAATGACAGCGATCAGGACCCAAACTTGTCCCTCCATGCGCGTTCTTCTCCGCACACATGTCGCCCATTCGACCAATACGCAGAGGCTACCCAGGCTCTCACATATCCTCTCCCATCCTTTTGAGCTTGCTATAGCTATGTGGCGCCTCTAAAATAGAAAACGTTGTGTGGAGCTTCTTCAGTCTCCCTCAAATACTCTCAACGAGACCGGGTACGCGTTCGTCTGCAGTATGACACAGAATGTTGCGCCCCTGTGATTGAAACAATCGTGAGTGATAAAATTTCTCCTCGTTGTACTTGGTCTCCTGTCCACGACACTTCATCATGGTTACTGCGTAGGGCCGTGAGTTCAGTATTTCTTCGTCCCACGCCACCTTTTCCATCATCAGTTCATTCACTCCCCACCTGGCATCTTCCATCACGTAGGCAAACACTCGGCGTAGCGACGCTCTCTGTTACTTTGTCATTAATTGCGAGCGACCGACGACGGGGACGCCCCCATTCGGCTTAATAACGGGATCTCATCTTAGAGGACTTCGAACGGGTCCCCCACGTAGTGGCTCTCCACTCGGCTTCCTTTGTCTTCGACCGCCTCATATATTGCATCGTCGAATCGTAGTTTCAACCACTCTACAGTACGCGAACCTCCTCGTCCTGTGCGTTGGGCATCAGCCCATTCGCCCGGAACCCTTCAAGATTGAAGCACGCACCGGTGATCCTGTCAATGTTGCTCACTCGTCATTTCCCCATTTTCCACCTCGTTCCTATGAGGGCGGAAAACTGCCGTCCTCTTCGAGGACTTCCATCCTTCCAAATGCATCAATAAATAAAGTAAGAAATGGTATCGGGCAACCCCGCTGTCCGAGTGTACGGGGCGTCGCCCCCTTATATATTTATGTCTTCTTGTATGACAGCGTCTTGCTGCACACGTTGTCCTCGTATCGGAGGGACCCTTTTTCCCATCAAGAGTGGAGCTTCCCTCTTTCTCGCGACTGGGAACGAGCTTGAAAAGCATCGTCCCTTCGAATTTCCCCTTTAAGTGGGAAAACAATGGCGACTGCGTCACCAGCGCGACAATTGTCTTATTTGACCGTCCTTGTCTCTGCTCCCATACTGGGCAAAATTCCATTCGTGGTCGACCACGATCTCCGTGAGACAGGCCATTCGTGCGATGCCTCTACTGTCTTCGTGCGTTGCATCCCGGTTCGGGTACATATCTAGTCCAAATAAATTTGAGCGTAGAGGCAGAACATGTCTCTCTCTGGTCCTCTATCGCGAGGGGGCTTGACAGTCCTCCTATAGTTGTGTCTTAGAGGGAGTTGGGGGATTTTGGTGATCTTGGGGAGCGTCGTCGCCCTTGCCAAGGCCACTCGCGACATCTTCGATCTTGGTATGTGGGGGACGCGTCCCTTGCCCCAGGCTTGAAAAACGACACTTCCATCTCCTCCCTGTGTTTCGTTGTACTTCACTGTCTTCTCAAAAAAACAGATAGAAGGAGGACAGAAAGAAATAATAAAGTAGAAAGGTACGGGAATAGGGAGGGGAATCAAAGAAAAGAGGGGAAAAGGACATGAAAAGGAAAAGGGAGGGACCCTTACGGTTGGTCGCTCGGGGTAAAAAAATTGACTTGAGCTGTGACATCGGCAGTCGTCAAGACCAACGGACTGATCGCCGTAATCAAGCTCGTCGAGCTACCCATTCTCTCCGCTGGAGTCGTTCTCGCCGCAGTGGTCCTCTAGGGCGTACGAGGAGGAGACTGGGGAGTGACTCTCCGTCACCTCATAAATGAAGAAAGCAAATGCCGTTTCCCTTGTTTTTCTTTCCTTGGTTGCTGCCTCGAACGAGGAAGTCTTTCACGAAAATATTCGCGGTCTGGCGTAGGAAGGAGCAGCCTTCCTAGGCGAGTGTGTGCGACGACTTAAACGCGGTCTTCCTCGAAGTCTGCATGTCATGTGCTCGTGTGGGAGGACCCACCCGCTCATCGAGCGTCGGTCTCTCAGTTCGCAGATCGTAGTCACCGCCTTTGAAGTGGGATCGACGACGTCGTCGTTCGTGGTTGTGGTCGGCGTCGCGCGCGGGGGTGTGTAACGGTGCTGCCGGACGGCCTCGGATACTCGTGCCTTTGGCTATAGCAAGCGGCACCCCGTTCTCGCATGACCGACAAGTTCCGTACCTTCCCTTAATTTTGATTAAAATTTCGAAGACTGATCAGTGTTCGATTTTCGATTTTCTCCGCCCGTCCAGCAGCTCCCTGCCGGCATCCCCATTTTTTTGATTAAATCATGCCCCACGAGGGCGTGTCACTGATCCAAGCGTCCCTTCACGTGCGCGGGGCGGCAGCGCGTGATCGCATCCAAGGAGGTGTAGTACCTCAGCCTGAGACTACAGTGATTTTTTCATTCCACGGCATGGCCGGGCAGGCCATTTCATTCATGGGCGGGGGTCCCGGGCAAAATCGCTTAAGTTATTTCATTTCCCTTCTCCTCACTCTGAGGGATCTCGTTTCCGGCGACTGTCCTTACTCTCTCCCTCTGCGACGCGGTTCACCGCATCACTTCCAACTTGAGAGCCTCTGGGTGGGGATCATCCCCAATACAATTTCAACATTTCACTCGCGGTCTTATCGCGTCCCGCATCATTGACTCTCTCTTGATCAGCCTCCCTTGCATGCGCCTCTACATCAACTGCATCTTTTCCCCTTCTTCTCCCTCGACTCGAGGGTAACCCGCTCGTCTGCCTGACACATCCCGCTATCCCTTAGAGAATACCGTAGTCTGTTCCTCCTTTCCCTGAACGGTAACACGACACACACACGACTACAGCACCACGCTTTTCCTTCACTCACACCTTCCCAACTGCGTTCCGCGTTCTCCTGCCTTCCGCCGTCTGGTTTCTTCCAAACACTTACTCAATTAGGCACAGTCCGTCGTGCTCAGTTATTCGTAGAATACACTTCTTCCTCGGCCCGACGCACAGCGTATTAACTTGCTTACGATCGACGGCTCGCACGGGACTAGGTACGCTCGTCTGCGGGTCGCCGAACGATAGGCGTTGTAGGGCTCATTCACCTTGGTCCGCGGTGCGGGTTCCTTCTCCCTACGTCCTTTCAAGAGACAACCGAAAGCACACAAAAAGAAAAAACAAAACAAAACAGAGTAGAACAAAAACAAAAACAAAAGTAGTGGGTTACTGTGGTCAGGGGGTAAGTAAGTCCTCGATGAGGACGATGGTCATGTAAAAGTACATGGTACAAAACAAGCGCGCGTCTTGCTCGGTCTTCAATCCTAGCAGATCGACGGCGAACGTCCCCAGTGTGTGCCGTCGGCTGCGGGCGACAACAACAAGAAAAGTAATTATTTTGGATTATCTTGCTCTCCGAGGACGGGACACTGATCTCGCTTGTCGTTTCGCGTGCATCCGTTGATTACGGGGGTGCGTCTTCCGGTAGGCTCAATGCCTCGTCCGGGGGCACCACATCACTTCAAGTCCCCAAAACGCGTCACTCTTCGTTCCCCTCTCGTGAAGGCGTTCCGCGTTCTCTTGCCTTGCTCCTCTCGCTCCGACTTTCCTTGCTTGCGGACCCCTTCTGCTCCAAATTTCTGACTCCTCCGTGTTCCATAACCTGCTGATTCTATTGACGATGACTATCCCACTCGCGCGTGCGCGACTTGCGGCGGCAAGGGTAACTTCTTCCTTCGGAAATACGTGACGGCCGCACTGCGGGGTAATTGCTCACTGGGCTCCCACGTCGCGTCCTCGGGCGTATAGCCGTACCATTCCACCTTGAGAATCAAATTACCATTTTGATAATCGCGGTCGGCGACCCGATCGATTACGTATTCCGTATTCTCCGTTTCCTCTCCTTTCTCTGAACTGTTCCCTTCCCCCTCCTGAAGATCTTCCAACTCGTCCTCTTCTCCGGACTTTCCAAAATCGCGTAGGTCCGGAGATGTCTCCGCTGTCGGCGCTTGACTAATTGGATTGTCCTGGTCCCCTGACGTACGTGCACGGGTGTGAGGACATTCCTCGTCCTCCATTACCTCTCCTTCTTCGTTTAGCTCCGGCGCTCCCAGGAACTGTAGCGCTTGACGTAGGCCACTTATCGGCGCATAGTCCATCGGGCTTGGGGCTCACTCCACTCTGTCTCGCGATACGCGTTCCTCCTGATCGCCAATGGCAATGACTACCGTATGTTGATCCGATCTTTTAACCTGATAAGGTCCTGTAGCAACTTGTGCCAGCTTGTGTTTCGGTTCGCTAGCTGTGCCCTGCTCCTTCCAGAGGAACACGTAGGACCCCGGTGGGATCTCATATTGCGATTTGCGAAGGCGTGCGTCGAAATTTCGCTTGTACCGGGCTTGTTCCTTTTGCAAACTTCTATCGACGCCTCGCATTTGGCTCTCCAACCACGACTGCCATTTCAGGTAGTATGCTCGTGACGAGCTGAAGTTCTCCAAAGTTGGTTGCGCTTGTAACGCAATGCTTCTCGGCGCCCGAGCTAACACCAGCTCGAAGGGCGCGATGTTCGTAGTTCGATGAACTTGTGTGTTGTATGCGACCGTCACAGCGTCGCTAAATAAGTCCCAGTCCTTGGGATGCTCTCCAACATATTTTCGCAACGCGGAAGTCAGCGTGCGGTTAAATCTCTCAACTTGGCCGTTGGCTTGCGGGTGGTACGTAGTCGTGAACACATTGCGTATGCCGATAATTCGGCAGACATTCTGAAAGAACCGGGCCGTGAACTGTGTTCCATTGTCGGACAGCAGCTTGACCGGCGGTCCGTACACGAATACCCAATGGTGAACGAAGGCTTGTGCGATGTGCGCACCTGATATCTTCTTCAACGGTACGGTTCGTACCAGTTTCGAGTATCGGTCGCTGATCACGAGAATGTACCGATTTCCTCGTTTAGTTGTGATTAGCTCGCCGAGAATGTCGATGGCGACAAACTCCAGCGGAGCTTTGGGCGTGAACAGCTTCATTTCCTTCGTGTTTCTTCTTAACTTCACCCTTTCCCGCACACATGCGGCGCAATTCTTCGCGACTGCATAGCAGTCTAGGGCCATCGTAGGGCAATAAAAATATCTTCTCAAAGTCTTGTAAAGTTTCCTGCCTCCCGGGTGGCCTGCCAATTTTGCGTAGTGGCTCAACTCTAGGACGCGGTCCCTTAACGATTGTGGTATCACCACTTGTACAAACTCCGCCGCAGTACGGCATAGAGTTCCTTCGAGTTCCTCGGTCTCCGTGCTGAACGTTTTCACCTTTCTGGCGTCCATTTTTTCCTTGATGCGGTTGCAGAAGGGGTCGACGGCTTGCTCGCGAATGAGCTCCTCCGGAGTGAAAGCTTGGAATTGATCGAGGTGCTCAGGGGCGGTCCCCCCTCAAGAGCGAGGATGTCGTCTAACGCGTCAAAACTGTCCTCGTCCTCCACCGTTCCCTCGGCCGGTTCGGCCATAAAGCATGGAATTTCGTCGTCGATTTCGTCGACGGTTTCTCCTGCGGTCCGTAATCTTGACAGGGCATCGGCTTGGCTGTTAAGCTTGCCCTTCTTGTACTTGATTTCGAAATCAAATTCCGAGAGGCGGAGCCTCCATCCGATTAATCTCCCGCTGGGGTCGGTTACGTTCATCAACTACCTCAATCAGGCATGGTCGGTATGCACAATGAAGTGCTCGCCATATAGATATGGTCTTAAAGTCTGTACGGCCCAAATTACCGCTACACATTCTTTTTCTGATACAGAATAGTGTCTCTCGGCTGCAGCAAACGTTCTTGAAAAGAACCCGATGGGTTTACATTGCGCATCCGGATGCGTTTGAAATAATGCAGCGCCGATTTGATAGTCGCTTGCATCGGTATCTACCGAGTAGGGTAGGTCCTTCTTCGGCAGCGCCAACACCGGTGGCGCCAAGATGGCGTTTTTGAGCTTGTGAAAAGCTTTTTTGCATGGTTCGTCGAATCCTTCCAACTGGACCGGTTGTCCTTTCTTCAGTAGTTGGTTTAGAGGGTGCGCGATTTTGGCATAATGCGGAACGAATCTGCGGTAGACATTACAAAGTCCCAAGAAGCTCCTAAGCATGGTCTGCGTTTGAGGGTACCTCATTTGTTCCAGTGCGGCGGTTCGCGCGGCGTCAACTACCAATGTCCCTGGCCGAACGACATGGCCCAGGTACTTGATCTTTTCGACGAAAAATTCGCACTTGCAAAGCCTGAGCTTCACACCTGCCTTCTCCAATACAGAAAGTATTTCATCCACGTGCACGATGTGCTCCTCCCACGACTTGCTAAAAATTATTATGTCGTCCAGATACACCAAACAGCACTTCCAACGGAACGGAGAGAGCAGGATATCCATTGCTCTCTGAAACGTCGCTGGCGCGTTACTTAGCCCGAAGGGCATTCTTGAGAAGCGATACAGTCCTGAGTGACACGAAAATGCGGTCTTGTCGCCGTCGCGCTCAGGGATAGGCATCTGCCAATATCCCGAGATGGCGTCCAACGAGGAGAAAACCTTGGTGTCACCAAGCGCGTCCAGGCACTCATCCATGCGCGGTAAAGGATACGTGTCCTTTACCGTCACTGCGTTTAACCGACGATAGTCTACGCAAAAGCGCATCGATCCGTCCGGCTTCGGCACAAATAAAACGGGCGACGCCCATTCTGATTGGGCCGGTTCGATGACTCCTGCTTCTAACATCTTCTGTACTTCTGCGTCCTCGACCTCCCGAGCTTTTGGACCGGCTCGGTAGGGAGCTTGTGCAATTGGCCTTGTATCCGGGGCCAGTTCAATCCGATGCACCGTGGTGTTGATCGCACCGAGGGTCCCATCCCACATGCGGGAATACTTTTTCAACATTCGACGGAATCTTTCACGCAGCCGGTCCGGCACGTGGCTCAGGTCGAGTTCCTCCACGTCCGGCGGGGAGGCTCAATCCGCCGCTCCAGCTTCGTAGTTGCCGTCGCGGAGAGCCTTTCCTCCCGTTCTCCTTGCTGTTCCTCCCGGTCTTGATCCGACGGTTCGCATCTTGTCTCGCCCGTAGGCGTCTTGGTGGAATTAGGAAATTTCCTTCTTCCTTTCTTGAATTCCGATAACTTCACCAATGGTGGTTTTGCTCTCGAGCGCGGCTCTCGGGTGCGGTAATAATTCTGCCACCACTTGGCCTTTTTGCACCCTGACAGGGTACGTCCTAAAATTTGCAACGAGTAAACGAAATGGCCGGTCGGGCTCAACCTGAACAACACCATTCGTGGACGTCAACCCGTGCCTTTCGTACAACGACGAGTACGGCTGAACCACCACCAAGCCCGCCCTCTTTGAGGTGCATTCCACGACGCGCTGCGTCCCTGGCTCGATAGTCGTGGCTCTTGCCACTTTTACCTTAGGGGAAATTCGCTCCACCTTTCCATCACTCTCGCCCTCGCCCGGGACGAGATTCTTCTTCCCTTTTCTCGTCGAGAACCGTGTAACTATCGGAACCTCCGAGAAATCCGCCAACTCAACCGTCTTCTTCCTTGGATAAATGGCTTCCACAAACCGGTCACAGTAGTCCGCGCCTAGAATTAGCGGGACTGCTAGTTTTTCGCATACAATAAACTCGGCTGCGGCCACAAATTTTCCAAGCCTCACAGGCATTCTAATCGTGCCGAGAGTCCGAAGTGGCCTATTGTTCGCGTCGCCAATGTCTTGGGTCGGTCCGTAGGACACTAGAGATTCCATTCCAGCCGGGAGTTCCGATTTTCGCACAAGGTTTGGTCCCGCGCCGGTGTCTGAAACAGACAACACCCGGCTCATCAATCTGAGTGTGGGTCCAATGTCCGCGTAAACTTTGTAGTTTTTTCGCGCAAGAACCAAAATCTTCTCGCGACACTCCCTTCGATTAACCCTGTACCAGGGTCTTCGAACTTCTTCCAGCGGATGATCTCGGGCTCGGCTCAGAATTTTCTTGACTTGAGCTGGCCCTTTGGGCTTATCCACCAATCCGACAACCTCCTCATCGGGGTCTGATTTTTCCCTTAGAGACGGGGAACGGGGCTGAGCCCCGGGCACAGTACGTCGACCCTGTGCCTCTCGCGACTCATGCGAGATTACCCTCTCTAGTTTTCCTGCCGTGGAGGGATCGTTCTCACATCCGACGGCGCGAGACCCGCGGCGGGCCCTCTGAAGTGTTGGTTCGACCTCGGCGTTGAAGCACTCGGCGCGCTCGCCGTCTGTGAATCGAACCAATTCTCGACCTTCAGGTAACTCGTCGATGGTATCACTAACCTCTCCATCGGAGACAACGCCTCATAATTTTCCAAAACTCGGTGCATTTCCCGGAGGGAAAGAATGCACGTTGGCGCGGCGTGCTCTTTTTCATAGCAATGATAGCACACCAGTCCGCGCGTCTTGACGGGATATTGCGGCCTAGGCGCTCCACGGGCCGGCGGCCTTCCTTGACGTTGCGGCCTTCCCATACAGCCTGGCCTTCGAAACGTCGTACTCTTGTCTTCCATCGGAATGCGCGGCGCCGGCGTGTGGCCGCGCCCCCGAAACATCATCACGGGATCCGTGGGCTCTGAAAATGACTCCGTCGTGTATGCAGGCGTCGGTAAAGTTGACGACCCGCTGTCCGCGTAGTCCTCGTGTCCGTAGCCCTCCGATGGCTCAATGAACTCGCCTTCGGCTACTAACGCTCCTTCGTAGTGATTTTCGCTACTTCCGTGCGTACCGCGCTCATCTGACGCGGAAATTGACTCGGCTAAACGGACGGCGGCATGACTTTTGCGACCGGGATAAGAAGCCCTCGGCTTCTTACCTGCCCTGATCGTCGATGGCGTCTGGATCGTGACCTTCTTGGTCTTCTTGTCCTTAGCGCGGCTCGCCGAGCCATGCGCCTTCGCGTAATTCACTAGTCTCAAAAACGAAACGTCCCGATTGTCTTGCCGGTATTGAGATACCATCGGCTTGATACTCGAATCGAGTCCTTCAATAAACATCGTCATTTGTTCTTCCATCGAATATACGTTTCCACATCGATTGCTCGCGTCCGTCAGACGGATATAAAATTCCATCTCGTCTTCAGACGGTCTTTGCTGAATCTCTCGCAATGCGAGTACGGCTTGACGGATCGCCTCGTCGGTTGCGAAACTCCTCAACAACCACTGTACGGCCTCTGGCCAAACGGATACTTTTCCGTGATGGTACCCGGCCGTCTGAGACACCGAAGTGTACTGTCTCAAGGCGATGCCGCTTAGAAATTCGGGCAACAAGCGGATCGCTTGCCCCTCGTTCATTTCTTGAGTATCAAACTCTTGAACTAATTTTGCCAAAAAATCCAACACAAGGACCCCGTCCTCACCTGTGAACGCGTTGTCCTTCTTCACCTTAGGCGGAATATCTCTCCTTATTTTTCGCACGGCGGTCCGCCGGGAACTTGACAAATATGTCTGCGGGTTCCGCAAGCGGTACGTTCGGTACGAAAGTAATTTCTTGAAGAGGTAGTTGGTCGGATTCAGCTCCTCCAACTCCTCCCATCGCGGCCTGCGTCGCGTTGCGACATCTTCGGGCTCCGCGTCCTTGTCTCTCCGCGAGTCGGACGAATTGACTCCGCCCCGTCTGGAGGTAATTTTCTTGCCCTGCGAAATTCCTTTTCCTTCGTCTGAACGATGTTCGGAATCGCTGGCATGGTTCGACGAACCGTCGTCACCATCTTCGGAAAGGCCATTCGACTCGGCCGTTGAGTCTTGGCCCTCCGGCTCGTCACTACAGTGACTCTTGCTCCGGCGTCGCAGATTCTTCTTCGAGGTCTTCGACTTGGAACTCCGCTGTACAGCGGCCTTGTCCTTCTTCAATCGACGGTCGCCTTCTCGACCCGTGGGGAGCGGCTCTTCACCGGCGACCTGCTCAAGGTCCTTGAGACGATGAGCGGCGCGGTCGAACCGGTCGTCGATACTGCTTCTAAATTTACCTAAGGACTCTAAAGCTTGATTCGCGTCGCGCCTTGCGTCCTTGACTGAACTTTTCAACGAAGCTAGGACCTCCAGCTCCAGACCGTCGGTCGCATCACCTCGCTCCTTCTCGACGAGATCCACTCGAGCCGATAGCTCTCCTAAAACGGTGTGGAACTCGGATGCTTGCAACTCCAGTTGCTTCCGGACGAGGGCTAATTCAGCCTCGACATTTTTCGTCATCTCTTGGCGAATTTCCTCGCCCATCTTCTCGAACCTGTAGAATAGGTTATCCTTGTCGGTTTCGATCCCCGTCGGGGATTCTTGACCTTCAGGCTCCGTGGCCGTATTGGCCTGGCTTCGGGTGCGAGGACCTCGCGGGATCCTCGACGCCCTTGCCGATCCGCTCCTACTCGCCCCGGGACCGACGTCCCCGGGGGCGCTTGTCGACATCGCTCGTACAAGCGAACCTACACAAAAAAGTGCAAACAAAAGAAATAAAAAAGAGACTCCGTTACCCAGACCACTTTCGTAGTACAACTCCAGATCAGTGTAGTATAACCCCCCCTGGGGCATTATTTTAGATTAGATCAACTCAGAATCGGATCGGTTACTGTAGGGCTCGATGCTCTACAGGACCACTGTGGTGCCAGAAAGAGTCCGATGCCCCCTCGACCTCTGTGGGTCGGGGGGCGACGGCGGCTTTATTGGAGTGTGCGGGATCTGTGCCCTAATGGCAGTGCACTGTCTAGTGTGCTGTCTTATCTGGGTGGAACCGCAGTGTGTGGGAGCTCAGACAGGCCGAGCGTCGAACTGGGTTCTGGGTGGAACCACACCCACAACCTGTGGTGCCAGAAAGAGTCCGATGCCCCCTCGACCTCTGTGGGTCGGGGGGCGACGGCGGCTTTATTGGAGTGTGCGGGATCTGTGCCCTAATGGCAGTGCACTGTCTAGTGTGCTGTCTTATCTGGGTGGAACCACAACCACCACGTGTACCCCCGAGTACAGGGGGCGCGCGTGTACACGTGTACGCGCCGGACCGAAGAGCGCACACACACGTGTACTGTCAGCCCCGATGGCTGACAGTATTACAGTGTCGACCGACCGCTACAGTACGTCGCTACAGTACATCGGTACTGTACTATTATGATAGGTTATTATGTACATTAAATATGGAGCGGACCGGCGGCGGTGGAGGAGGACAAGCACGGACTTGTCCCCCACCGACCGTCAAGGTCCGACTTCCCGCTTATTCTAAGGTAGCGCTCGCAAACTATCTTAGAGCGGCACCGAGCGCGGGTTGAGGACGCGCGCGGTACGCCCACGAGCCGGCTCCGCCTCCGCCCGTCGGTACTGGATCGTTACCCAGTACCGCGCCGGGGCGTCGAGGCGTCGAACAGCTCGCGCGTACCAGCGTCCTCCCCGTTCCCGCTCTACCACGCTACCCGGGCCCGCTGCCCGCTGCCCGGTGCCGTTAGCTGGTGTCCCGCTTCACCCCCGTCTTCCAGATCGACAAGGGTCTCGGTCGAACTGTGCATACACCCCTATCGCTGGGGGTGTTAATGCTACAATCAGGACTTTCGTAGGCAAAATTCTTGATCAGGCCTCCTGCACAGTAGACGAATTCTAGGTCAGGAGACCACTTTTGTAGTGCAATGTGCCTGCCAGGCCGCGAACACAGTCCGACGGTCAAACAAAAAGACGAAAAACAACAGCAACAACAACAACTGCTGATGGCACGCGCTACGGAGCGTTCGAGACTCCCTTTCCCCTTGTGTGGGCTTGCGGCCCACGGTAGCTCAACTCCGACGGGGGGGTAAGGAAAGATGCCCGGCCCGGGAGGAAAATGGTGGTAGAGACTTGTGAAGACTTGAGCGCTCGGCGAGTGCGGGTTGGTGGGGGACAAGTCCGTGCTTGGTTGGCCATGTAGTGCAATGTGCCTGGCAGGCCGCGAACACAGTCCGACGGTCAAACAAAAAGACGAAAAACAACAGCAACAACAACAACTGCCGATGGCACGCGCTACAGAGCGTTCGAGACTCCCTTTCCCCTTGTGTGGGCTTGCGGCCCACGGTAGCTCAACTCTGACGGGGGGGGGGGTAAGGAAAGATACCCGGCCCGGGAGGAAAATGGTGGTAGAGACTTGTGAAGACTTGAGCGCTCGGCGAGTGCGGGTTGGGCTTGTCTACGAGAATGTAACCGCGGTTCGCTGGGTTGTAAGGCCAATGCTCAACGAGCGTCTTCAGCACCTTGGGTATAATTCAAGGTCTTCGACGGGGGCTTGCTCAGCACTACCCGACGGGATCGTAATTGTGTAGCAGCGCTACTACCGACGTGTTGCCCGATGGCTAAAAACGCCCTCACCAGCGCGATCGCAATCGCGGTAGGTGGTACCACCTCTGTCTTATACAGTAAGACCTTCGACGGAGGCGTCGTTGCAACAGCGTTCCGACGGAACTTGAAACAGTAGCAGCGCTACACAACGTGTTGCCCGATGGCTACAACACCTACACCGGATCGGTCGCAACCGACTCCGATGGAACCAACACAATTAAGGGAAAGATAGAAATAGAAGTAGAGGAATGAATAGGGAAATAAAGGGAAAAGCGAAGGGAACCCCCGAGCGCAAAGGATGCCGTAGGCTTAGGTAAAAGGGAGCGTCTTGGTAGAGACGGACTTCGACCAAGGCGACATTCAACTCTGGCAACTCGGGTTACCTTTACTGACTTGGTCGTCAGAGGGCTAAGGTATATATCGCCCCGTCGGAGCCACTACAGTAGCTCGTGGCGCTAGATCCTAGATCTAATCTAATGTCAGCAAAATTAATGCCAACTAATTAGCTAAATAAAATAAAATAATTAAAAATTAAAACTGTGCAATTATTCACACGAGTGTCCCCCAAACCCGGACTACTTTTCATATCCAAATATTTTCCTTTCTTTTCAACCCCCTTTCCAGGTGCGTATTGCAGTACACCGGGTTGGGGGGTCACACGTGTGAATAATTGCACAGTTTTAATTTTTAATTATTTAATTTTATTTAGCTAATTAGTTGGCGTTAATTTTGCTGACATTAGATTAGATCTAGGATCTAGCGCCGCGAGCTACTGTAGTGGCTCCGGCGGGGCGATATATACCTTAGCCCTCTGACCACCAAGTCAATAAAGGGAACCCGAGTTGCCAGAGTCTGATATCGCCTTGGTCAAAGTCCGTCTTTCACAAGACATTCCCTTCTACTACAGATTACGTTATCCTTTGAGCTCGGGGGTTCCCTTTTCTCTTTCCTTTATTTCCCTATCCCTTTCTATCTCTAATTCTACCTATTTTCCCCTTACCTTGTGTTGGTGCCATCGGCCTCGGTTGCGACCGAACCAGTGTAGGTGTTTCGAGCCATCGGGCGGCACGGTTGACGTAGCGCTGCTACTTTCATTTCATTCCGTCGGGCTGCGTTGCGACGCCCTCGTCGAAGGCCTTGTCGCGTCACAAGGTGTCGAAGAAGCTCAACGAGCATTGCCCTTACAACCCAGTGGAACCGGGGTACCTACATACGCGCCCCATCCCACACTCGTCGAGCAGATCTCTTCGCAAGTCTCTACCACACCGATCCCGGGCCGGGCTATTTCTCTGTGCCCCCCTTAGCAGGGATCTGAGCTACTACGAGTTGCAAGCTCGTTTAAACGGAGAAGGGAGAGTCGGAACCTCCGTATCGATGTGCCATCGGCAGTTCTTCTTTTTGCTGCTGTTGTTGTTTTTGCTGGACCATCGGACCGCGGTCTCTGCCCGACAGGCGCATTGCACTACAAAAGTGGTCACCCGACCTAGAATTTGTGTACAGCAAACCCGACCTAGAATTGTGTCAACGACAGCCTCGGCCTGTAGTAGCACTACGAAAGTGGTCTCGGTAACGGATTATTTTTAGTTTTAGTTTTTTTTGTGTAAGTTCGCTCGTACGAGCGATGTCGACAAGCGCACCGGGGGACGTCGGTCCCGGAGCGAGTAGGAGCGGATCGGCAAGGGCGTCGAGGATCCCGCGAGGTCCTCGCACCCGAAGCCAGGCCAACACGGCCACGGATCCCGAAGGTCAGGAAATCCCGACGGGGATTGACGCCGACAAGGATAACCTATCCTACAGGTTCGAGAAGATGGGCGAGGAAATTCGCCAAGAGATGACGAAAAATGTCGAGGCTGAATTAGCCCTCGTCCGGAAGCAACTGGAGTTGCAAGCATCCGAGTTCCACACTGTTTTAGGAGAGCTATCGGCTCGAGTGGATCTCGTCGAGAAGGAGCGAGGTGATGCGACCGACGGTCTGGAGCCGGAGGTGCTAGCTTCGTTGAAAAGTTCAGTCAAGGACGCAAGGCGCGACGCGAATCAAGCTTTAGAGTCCTTAGGTAAATTTAGAAGCAGTATCGACGACAGGTTTGACCGCGAAGCTCACCGTCTCAAGAACCTCGAACAGGTCGCCGGTGAAGAGCCGCTCCCAACGGGTCGAGAAGGCGACCGTCGATCGAAGAAGGACAAGGCCGCTGTACAGCGGAGTTCGAAGTCGAAGACTTCGAAGAAGAATCTGCGACGCAGGAGCAAGAGTCACTGTAGTGACGAGCCGGAGGACCAAGACTCAATGACCGAGTCGAATGGCCTTTCCGAAGATGGTAACGACGGTCTGTCGAACCATTCGGGCGATTCCGAACGCCGTTCAGAAGACGGAAACGGAATTCGTCAAGCAAGAAAATGTCCTCCAGACGAGGCGGAGTCACTTCGTCCGCCTCGCGGAGAGACAAGGACGCGGAGCCCGAAGATGTCGCAACGCGGCGCGGGCCGCGATGGGAGGAGTTGGAGGAGCTGAATCCGACCAACTACCTCTTCAAGAAATTACTTTCGTACCGAACGTACCGCTTGCGGAACCCGCAGACATATTTGTCAAGTTCCCGGCGGACCGCCGTGCGAAAATCAGGAGAGATATTTCGCCTAAGGTGAAGAAGGACAACACGTTCACAGGTGAGGACGGGGTCCTTGTGTTGGATTTTTTGGCAAAATTAGTTCAAGAGTTTGGTACTCAAGAAATGAACGAGGGGCAAGCGATCCGCTTGTTGGCCGAATTTCTAAGTAGCATCGCCCTGAGGCAGTACACTTCGGTGTCTCAGACGGCCGGGTCCCACCACGGAAAAGTATCCGTTTGGCCAGAGGCCGTACAGTGGTTGTTGAGGAGTTTCGCAACCGACGAGGCGATCCGTCAAGCCGTACTCGCATTGCGAGAGATTCAGCAAAGACCGTCTGAAGACGAGATGGAATTTTATATCCGTCTGACGGACGCGAGCAATCGATGTGGAAACGTATATTCGATGGAAGAACAAATGACGATGTTTATTGAAGAACTCGATTCCAGTATCAAGCTGATGGTATCTCAATACCGACAAGACAATCGGGACGTTTCGTTTTTGAGACTAGTAAATTACGCGAAGGCGCATGGCTTGGCGAGCCGCGCTAAGGACAAGAAGACCAAGAAGGTCACGATTCAGACGCCGTCGACAATTAGGGCGGGTAAGAAGCCGAGGGCTTCTTATCCCGGTCGCAAAAGTCACGCCGCCGTCCATTTAGCCGAGTTCATTTCAGCGTCAGATGAGCGCGGTGCGCACGGAAGTAGCGAAAATCACTACGAAGGAGCGTTAGTAGCCGAAGGCGAGTTCATTGAGCCATCGGAGGGCTACGGACACGAGGACTACGCGGACAGCGGGTCGTCAACTTTACCGACGCCTGCATACACGACGGAGTCGTTTTCAGAGCCCACGGATCCCGTGATGATGTTTCGGGGGCGCGGCTACACGCCGGCGCCGCGCATTCCGATGGAAGACAAGGGTACGACGTTTCGAAGGCCAGGCTGGATGGGAAGGCCGCAACGTCAAGGAAGGCCGCCGGCCCGTGGAGGACCTTGGACGCCGTATCCCGTCAAGACGCACGGTCTGGTGTGCTATCATTGCAATGAAAAGGGGCACGCCGCGCCAACGTGCATTCTTTCCCTCCGGGAAATACACCGAGTTTTGGAAAATTATGAGGCGTTGTCTCCGATGGAGAGGTTAGGGATACCATCGACGAGTTATCTGAAGGTCAAGAATTGGTTCGATTCGCAGACGGCGAGCACGCCGAGTGCTTCAACGCCGAGGTCGAACCAACACTTCAGAGGGCCCGCCGCGGGGCCCGCGCCGTCGGATGTGAGAAGGATCCCGCAGCGGCAGGAAAACTAGAGAGGGGAATCTCGCATGAGTCGCGAGAGACACAGGGTCGACGTACTGTGCCCGGGGCTCAGCCCCGTTCCCCGTCTCTAAAGGAAAAATCAGGCCTCGAGGAGGAGGTTGTTGGATTGGTGGATAAGCCCAAAGGGCCAGCTCAAGTCAAGAAAATTTTGAGCCGAGCCCGAGATCATCTGCTGGAAGAAGTTCGAAGACCCTGGTACAGGGTTAAGCGAAGGGAATGTCCCGAGAAGATTTTGGTTCTTGCGCGAAAAAACTACAAAGTGTACGCGGACATTGGACCAACAGTCGGATTGATGAGCCGGGCGTTGTCTGTTTTAGACACCGGCGCGGGACCAAACCTTGTGCGAAAATCGGAACTCCCAGCTGGAATGGAATCTCTAGTGTCCTACGGACCGACCCAAGACATTGGCGACGCGAACAATAGGCCACTTCGGACTCTCGGCACGATTAGAATGCCTGTGAGGCTTGGAAAATTTGTGGCCGCAGCCGAGTTTATTGTATGCGAAAAACTAGCCGTCCCGCTAATTCTAGGCGCGGACTACTGTGACCGGTTTGTGGAAGCAATCTATCCAAGGAAGAAAACGGTTGAGTTGGCGGATTTCTCGGAAGTTCCGATAGTTAGGCGGTTCTCGACGAAAAGAGGGAAGAAGAATCTCGTCCCGGGAGAGGACGAGAATGATGGAAAGGTGGAGCGAATTATCCCTAAGGTAAAAGTGGCAAGAGCCACAACTATTGAGCCAGGGACGCAACGCGTCGTGGAATGCACCTCGAAGAGGGCGGGCTTAGTTGTGGTTCAGCCGTACTCGTCGTTGTACGAAAGGCACGGGTTGACGTGTACAAATGGTGTTGTTCAGGTCGAGCCTGACCAGTCATTTCGTTTACTCGTTGCGAATTTTAGGACGTACCCTGTCAGGGTGCAAAAAGGCCAAGTAGTGGCAGAATTATTACTGCACCCGAGAGCCGCGCTCGAGAGCCAAACCACCATTGGTGAAGTTCTCGGAATTCAAGAAAGGAAGAAGGAAAATTTTCCTAATTCTACCAAGACGCCCACGGGCGAGGCAAGATGCGAACCGTCGGATCAAGATCGCGAGGACCAGCAAGGAGAACGGGAGGAAAGGCTCTCCGCGACGGCAACTACGACTCCGGAGCGGCGGATTGAGCCTCCCCTGCCGGACGTGGAGGAACTCGACCTGAGCCACGTGCCGGACCGGCTGCGCGAGCGGTTCCGTCGGATGTTGAAGAAGTATTCAAGGATGTGGGATGGGACGCTTGGCGAAATTAATACCACAGTCCATCGGATCGGGTTGATCCCCGAGACTCGTCCCATCGCACAAGCCCCGTATCGAGCCGGGCCTAAAGCCCGCGAAGTAGAAGACGTAGAGGTGCAGAAGATGTTGGAGGCAGGAGTCATAGAATCAGCGCAGTCAGAATGGGCGTCGCCCGTGTTGCTGGTGCCCAAGCCGGACGGTTCAATGCGTTTTTGCGTAGACTACCGCAGGTTGAACGCAGTGACGGTGAAGGACACGTATCCTTTACCGCGCATGGATGAGTGCCTGGACTCGCTTGGTGACACCAAGGTTTTCTCCGCGTTGGACGCGATCTCAGGATATTGGCAGATGCCTATCCCTGAGCGCGACCGCGACAAGACCGCATTTTCGTGTCACTCAGGACTGTATCGCTTCTCAAGAATGCCCTTCGGGCTAAGTAACGCGCCAGAGACGTTTCAGAGAGCAATGGATATCCTGCTCTCTCCGTTCCGTTGGAAGTGCTGGTTGGTGTATCTGGACGACATAATAATTTTTAGCAAGTCGTGGGAGGAGCACATCGTGCACGTGGATGAAATACTTTCTGTATTGGAGAAGGCAGGTGTGCAGCTCAAGCTTCGCAAATGTGAATTTTTCGTCGAAAAGATCAAGTACCTGGGCCATGTAGTTCGGCCAGGTACATTGGAAGTGGACGCTGCGCCAACCGTCGCATTGGAACAAGTGAGGTACCCTCAAACGCAGACCCAGCTCAGGAGCTTCTTGGGACTTTGTAATGTCTACCGCAGATTCGTTCCGCATTATGCGAAAATCGCGCACCCTCTAAACCAACTACTGAAGAAAGGACAACCGGTCCAGTTGGAAGGATTCGACGAACCATGCAAAAAAGCTTTTCACAAGCTCAAAAACGCCATCTTGGCGCCACCGGTGTTGGCGCTGCCGAAGAAGGACCTACCCTACTCGGTAGATACCGATGCAAGCGACTATCAAATCGGCGCTGCATTATTTCAAACGCATCCGGATGCGCAATGTAAACCCATCGGGTTCTTTTCAAGAACGTTTGCTGCAGCCGAGAGACACTATTCTGTATCAGAAAAAGAATGTGTAGCGGTAATTTGGGCCGTACAGACTTTAAGACCATATCTATATGGCGAGCACTTCATTGTGCATACCGACCATGCCTCATTGAGGTAGTTGATGAACGTAACCGACCCCAGCGGGAGATTAATCCGATGCAGGCTCCGCCTCTCGGAATTCGACTTCGAAATCTAGTACAAGAAGGGCAAGGCTAACAGCCAAGCCGATGCCCTGTCAAGATTGCGGACCGTAGGAGAAACCGTCGACGAAATCGACGACGAAATCCCATGCTTTATGGCCGAACCGGCCGAGGGTACAGTGGAGAACGAGGAAAGTTTTGACGCGATAGACGACATCCTCGCTCTTGAGGGGGGGACCGCCCCTGAGCGCCTCGATCAATTTTCCAAGCTGTCACTCCGGAGGAGCTCATTCGCGAGCAAGCCGTCGACCCCTTCTGCAACCGCATCAAGGAAGATATGGACGCCGGAAAGGTGAGAACGTTCAGCATGGAGACCGAGGAACTCGAAGGAACTCTATGCCGTACTGCGGCGGAGTTTGTACAAGTGGTAATACCACAATCGTTAAGGGACCGCGTCCTAGGGTTGAGCCACTACGCAAAATTGGCAGGCCACCCGGGAGGCAGGAAACTTTACAAGACATTGAGAAGATATTTTTATTGCCCTACGATGACCTTAGACTGCTATGCAGTCGCGAACAATTGCGCCGCATGTGCGCGGGAAAGGGTGAAGTTAAGAAGAAACACGAAGGAAATGAAACTGTTCACGCCCAAAGCTCCGCTGGAGTTTGTGGCCATCGACATCCTCGGCGAGCTAATTACAACTAAACGAGGAAATCGGTATATTGTCGTGATCAGCGATCGATACTCGAAACTGGTACGAACCGTACCGTTGAAGAAGATATCAGTTGCGCACATCGCACAAGCCTTCGTTCACCATTTGGTATTCGTGTACGGACCGCCGGTCAAGCTGCTGTTCGACAATGGAACACAGTTCACGGCCCGGTTCTTTCAGAATGTCTGCCGAACTATCGGCATACGCAATGTGTTCACGACTACGTACCACCCGCAAGCCAACGGCCAAGTTGAGAGGTTTAACCGCACGCTGACTTCCGCGTTGCGAAAATATGTTGGAGAGCATCCCAAGGACTGGGACCTATTTAGCGGCGCTGTGACGTTCGCATACAAGACGCAAGTTCATCGAACTACGAACATCGCGCCCTTCGAGCTGGTGTTAGCTCGGGCGCCGAGAAGCATTGCGTTACAAGCACAGCCAAGTTTGGAAGGATTTAGCTCGAATCGAGAGTACTACCTGAAATGGCAGTCGTGGTTGGAAAGCCTGATGAAAGGCGCTGGTAAGAGCTTGCGGAAAGAACAAGCGCGCTACAAGCGAAATTTCGACGCAAGGCTCCGCAAGTCGAAGTATGACATCCCTTCAGGATCATACGTATTTCTTCGGAAAGAGCAAGGCACGGCTACCGAGCCGAAACATAAGTTGGCACAAGTGGCTACGGGCCCATATCAAGTGAAGGAGTCAACTGAGAATACGGTCGTCATTGCCATCGGCGACCAGGAAGAGCGCGTGTCGAGAGATAGAGTCGAATTAGCCCCTAGTCCCATGGACTACACGCCGATAGTCGGGCTACGACAAGCGTTACAATTTCTCAACCGAGAAGGGGAACAAGAAGAACCCGCCGCGCAAGCGAAGAATAGGATGGATGAGGGACCTTCGATAAATCAGGAAGCTGCGGGCATCCCGCTCGATCTACAAGAGATGGGAGGTTCGGAAGAGCAGGGTGAGGATGAGCCGCTGGCTCTTCGGAAGGGGGAAGGGCGGTTGGACACGCAAGAAGAAGGAACCGGGGGTCAAGAGTACGTGATCGACAAAATAGTCGACCACGCTTATCAAGATGGAAAATTAATTCTCAAGGTGGAATGGTATGACTACGCGATCGAGGACGCAACGTGGGAGCCGATTTCTCAGCTACCGCGCAGCGCAGCAGTGACCTATTTGCGGAGGAAGAAACTGCCCCTCCCGCCGCATGTCGCACGCGCGAGACCAGGATGAGCTCCATACGCAATGTGATGATGGAAAGCGAAAAGAAGACGCGAGCCGCAACCAGTTTCCTATGTTTTTACCTTTTTAACTATTCTGTTTCGTTTTTGTTTTTTTTTTGTTGTTTTTTTATGTTTGTTTTCCCTTCCCGAGACGCACCTAGGTCGGTCATTCCAGAACGAGCGTGCGTAATTTCAGGAGAACACGACAGGCGCCCAAGGGCGACAAGTAACTGCGAACCATCGATCGTGATTAAGACTACACGCTGTATCTCGAGTTGAGGAAGGAGAGGACGGATCACGTGAAGGAAGTACAGAGAGACATGTGTCGCTACTACGCTCGATTCCGTTGCGACCACATGGGTACCCCGGCCGGGGAGCCAAACACGCAGACGCAAGGAAGGATTGAAGACATTGTCTTGGTGGAGCTGACCAGCGAGGCTTGGTACAGTATTGTATTCAACGACGTCTACCGAGAAGCGCTTCTAGCGCTATCTACGAAAGACTATGTGAACACCGCTGGTGTGTGGGAGAGGAGGAAGACCTCTGGTCGACCGAAGAAAGACGTTGGAAATTTTTCGGGAACGAGGGATTTGTAGTTGGAGAAGAATTGCGTAACGGAGTCGCACTACGTGGGGTCGTTGGAATCAATTTAGGGGTGAGGACAAAAAGGTGCGCTGGAGGAGTTGCGTGTTTGAGGATAACCCCCGAGTGAGGGTAGGGTGTAAGAAAAAGGGGAGGAAAAATTGACATAGACCGGCGGTGGATATCAGGGACGTGGGAACGCGTCGCGGGAAGTGCAACTTCTGCTACGCGGAACGCAGGCCGACGACTTCGCGTATAAACGTACAGTACGGTTCGAAAGGACGTGAGGGAGGTTGTACGAAGGGAGCACGAATCAAGAGGAGGTATCTCAGGATTCAAAGAGGAGCCCAAATGGGATCAGAAGACGACCAGGGGGTCGGAAGCACGTTGGAAGTGACAACACGATATGCCGGCGGCAGAGGTAGTCGCACGAGGACGTTGTGTGCAGCCAACACAACGAGGGACGAGTCATTCTATTGACTTAGAAACGAAAACCACCGGCAGACAAGTGCACGGAGACACACGTGTGAAGCGGCCGTGGGAATATTTTAAAAAAAGAAAAATTAAGGAAAGCCGCCGCCGTCGTTGGGGAATGCACACGTAACAAGTGGTCGTCATCAGACCCCAAGCGCTGATCTGGCGACTACGGAAATCACAAGAGGAGGAAGCTTGAGAACCAACCCCCCCTTCACTTTCCCAAAGACCCCAAATTACGACTGACGATGGTTGTTCGTGAACACCCCGAACGCTGACGGAAACCCCCACAGGCGACCCCGGTTGGCTATGCCCAAGACGTCGCCCGCGCGACCGTCGAACCACGACCAGGAGAAAGGCCGCCAGGAAGGAAAAAGGGCAAGGCGAGTCTCTTTTTGAGGAGAACCCTGATTCGCGAAAACAAAACGGCTAACCGGTAAGTGCGGACCCCACGCTATTCACACAACCACCGTCCCCTCCTTATCACCTTTTTCATTTTTGTTATAGACTACGAGGACGAGACCCTACTAGGGAACGTCTGCAAACCGCCCAAAAAGGGGCAAGAAGATGTATCAAGACTCACCTGGGTGATCACCGTTGCCACGGGTAGAGGAAAGAGCTACCGCCGGTCGCGTCGACAAGCATCGGACAGTACCGAAGGGAATGGGAAATCGCATCGAGAAAGAAGAAGGACAAGAGAGAGACTCGAACCGTCAGTACACAAGAAACATCCAGCGCTCCCCTAGGGAAGAAAAGAGCGAGGGGGCAGCTGCCAGATGCTAACGGGCGAGAAGGAGAAACCCCTATCCAGAGTTGCAAGGCTTGCAAGAAAAAGGCGGATCGCAGGAGGAATGACATCGGTTTCGGCATACCCATGACAGTCCAAAAGAAATGAAAGGGTTCTGCCATGAGACCAAGTTGAGGTCCTACGTGATATAGGAGCGACCACGCGTCGCTAATCGCACGTGAAAATACGTTGGATCGACGATCCGCCCTCATCAGATTGGAATCTAATTGTACTTCGATGCAAAGGCACCCAGACAATGTTGCGTTTCCAATGTGGAGCACAAAGCCCCATTGAGAAATTTGAATCAAATTTAAGGAACACGTGTCGCGATGCGTGCACGAGAGGCTGGATAATTCTTTCAAAAGTGCAAGTCGCACGCGCATGTACCGTCCCCGAAGTCATATGCAGCACCGAGAACATGATTTCAGGAGCTTTAGAGGAGGTACAGACAATCCGGCCGCGAAGTACTGCGCATTCTTTTCGGTTCTCTTTTTGAGACCGGAGGAGCGTACATGCAAGATGGAAGCCCCTTGTAGGAATTTTATATGGCGTGCGTCGCACAAGGACCCAGAAAAGCGATGAAGAAGGGACCCCGTGTGACTGTGGGGCAGAAGGATCGACGAAATTTTATCGTGAAGATTGAAGCTTGGTGTGAAGTTACACCAACTGCCTCAAGGAGAGACGACGTCAACCCGCAAATGCCAAAGTGGCGATCACAGCTATATTGTTACATTCTTTTCAACTAAGTGGAACGCATCGCTACCGACCACCCGCGTCTGTCACAGTCCACACCCAAGACGCGTCGCACAGGGACAGTCAACTACACATCAAGCGCTATCATGACGCCCTGCCGACACTGGGACGTCCCTCTCTTTTAATTTTTTAATTCTCGAGGAATTGCCAGACGCAAGCACAAACAGCCGAGACTACGGTGTGTCCATCCGTTCAAAAGACGCCGTACACACCAGCACATGTCTTTCCTATTTATTTCCTTTTCCTTTCGTGTGTCTCAAAACGTTTTTTTGTGGACCGCTATATCAGAACGACCGGTGCCAAAAACGAAAACATAACAAGGAGACTTTAGGTCCCAGCATCTATCTGTTGAAGAAATGGAAATTCTCAGATTCTGTGCAATTGGAGAGTCGGGACAGTTTCTCGTTCTCCCCAACGATGCGGTGAAACCCAAAAGAAAGCCAACAACGACACCCACCCCGATCAAGATACCGGCTTGGACTTCTAAGCTGAGGTTTCGCACTGCTTTTAGCAAACGGCGGCGAATAATAGCTTTTGAAGACGACCTGCGAGCCATGTCGCCAGTCCAGTGTGAAGGTTCAAAATTCCCTCATCTGCGGTGTTGTGGACGTTCTTGTGCAGCAGCGACGGAACAATTCGAGCTCACGAGCGACAGCAATCTGCTCGCAGCAGGTTACATCCGCACTGGACAACTGGTAATGTCTTCAGAGTTGGTACCACCTAGCGCGATTGCGATCGCGCTGGTGAGGGTGTTTTTAGCCATCGGGCAACACGTCGGTAGTAGCGTTGCTACACGGTTACGATCCCGTCGGGTAGTGCTGAACAAGCCCCCGTCGAAGACCTTGAATTATACCCAAGGTGCTGAAGAAGCTCGTCTAGCATTGGCCTTACAACCCAGCGAACCGCGGTTACATCCTCGTAGACAAGCCCAACCCGCACTCGTCGAGCACTCAAATCTTCACAAGTCTCTACCACCATTATCCTCCCGGGCCGGGCATCTTTCCTTAACCCCCCCCCGTCGGAGTTGAGCTACCGTGGGCCACAAGCCCACACAAGGGGAAAGGGAGTCTCAAACGCTCCGTAGCGCGTGCCATCGGCAGTAGTTGTTGCTGTTGTTGTTTTTCGTCTTTTTTTTTGTTTGACCGTCGGACTGTGTTCGCGGCCTGCCAGGCACATTGCACTACACGCACTTCGACGCGAGTACTACTGGCCCCACCTGGCTGCAGACGCCTCAGCCACGGTGCGAGGTGTCGAACCTGCGCGATGAACCGGGTGAAGCTGAGGAAACATCTCAACCGATTTAGATTGTTTCTAGCTACGAGGCCCCTCGAGAGCCTTGCGATCGACATCTTGGGGCTGCTCCCCAAGACGAAGACAGGAAAACTATTCCTGCTCGTGATTACGGACCGCTTCAGTAAGCTGACGCAAGTCGTTGCGCTCCGCACAATAACCGCGTACACCGTCGCGGTTGCGTTCTGCGAATCGTGGGTGTTAAAGTACGGCGTCCCGCGCACGTTGCTGTCCGATAACGGACCGCAGTTTAACGCCAAGTTCTTCCACAGCACGTGCCGCGTTCTGGGGATAACGAATTTGTACACTTCGGCGTACCATCCCCAGACGAACGGGCAAGTCGAGCGATATAACCGAACAATCGCCTCGATGCTGCGGAACTACGTGGGTGAACACCAGGACGACTGGGATGTGTACGTGGGGCCACTTACGTATGCGTACAACTCCCACGTACATCGCACCACACACACCACGCCGTTTGAGCTTGTGCTCAGCAGGCCACCGCCGGAGTTCTCTCTCCGACGGGCGGACGGCGACGCGCCCCCTTCCGATAGGGGAAACCAACGTGCCGAGTTCCTCAAGACCTCGGACTCGACTATCCAGAAGGCCTACGGGAGCCTGCGTCGCACGCAGCTCGCTACAAGCGCGACTTCGATAAGCGCATACGACGTATTAATTCCCGGCTCCGTCCCGGAGAATACGTATATCTCAACCCCACCGATGGGGCTAAGACATCGAACAAGCTCGCCTCGCCCGCTGTCGGAGACCCTACCGCGTGCTCGCCAATGACCGCCGAACCATCACGATCGATCGTGATGGGGTCACCCAGCGAGTCTCCGCCGACCGCTGCGTGTACGCGCCGTCTCCGATAGACGCGCCACGAGCAAGTACGACGACCCCGCGGGACCTCGCCGATAAGGTCACGGCGGGAACGCAGTATGCCGTCGAACGGCTACTGAGACATCGAGTCATGGAAGACGGAAGTACGGAGTTCCTCATCAAGTGGGCGGATTACGACACGCCCACTTGGACGGCGCGGACTCACGTCCCGGAGGAGTTGGTGTCTCGTTACGCCCAACGCCTCCGGAGACGTACCGGCAGGAACCTCACCCAAACCGTGAACGCGGACGTTCACGCTTAAGGGGGGGCCCTCAACCGCTCCTTTGCGGATTAACCCCAGCCTGCACGAACAGACTAAAAGGGGAAGCGAAGGAGGTCGGCGGACCCTATCGGAGGGTCACAGCTGGGGGCGTGTTCAAGTCAAGTCGTCTTGACTTCTCGGACGCCAAGGACGCGAGACGTAAGAACAGGACAGTACGAACTGCCTGAAAAAAAATGTTGGGCCCTCGTAATGACGGACATTACGAGGACCCCAAGTACCCCCTTCAGAGCCGAAGGGTTAGACGATCTCTGGCTTGAAGTCACCGGACGTCCCGATCAGTCCAGCAACCTCGAGCCGAGAGGTCCAAGAACGCGCGACCGCCCACGATAGGGCCATGATTGATGGGGGGCACCGAGTCCCCCCCCGGAGGGCGGGCAACACTTCAAACCCACTCACGCTCCGACCAGAGTACAAGGGATCCGAATCCCTTGTCTCCCCGGGAGCACCTCAGCCGGCTACACGAGAAACCGGAAGGCCCGCACCCTGCGCCGGCAGGTCGTGGAAGGCTCACGCTCGGATATGGTCCTCAAGGCACCTGCGGGTCAGTCATGTCAACGATCGACCGAATTGTTCTCCGGCCGACATGGTTCGTGCCCGAAGAAACGCGTGAGACGCGTAGACGGAGGCTTCGCGAGTAGGGCGGCGCTCGAGACAACAGGCGCGAGGATAGTTAAGGAAGGAGAGGTAGGCGAGAGCAACTCAATCTGAGGGGCACCAGTATATGCGCTCGGACGCGAGACACTCTCGAAACCGGCGCCGACAAATGCCCCATAATAGGGCAAATTATGGGGCATGAGAACGTTACACGTGAGCGACGCCGGAGGTGCGCGCCATGCACCAACCCCGATTGCGCCATCACCAAATCACTGCCGCCACCATACCTCGAAAATAACGAAAAAATTAATGGGGAAAAATTACGGCAGCACGTGTGCGGCGTGCACAGGTACTGTTGTGGTTTGATCGAAATTCTGTGCCATGGTAGAACTCAGGCGGGGACGAGGAATCGGCACTGCCGGAGGAAGTTCTCCTCAAATTGTTTGCTTTCTTAATTTCTCTTCTGGTCGCTTCTCTATGCGTTGCTTTCATCGTGCCTTCCCCTCTAGCTCTGGGGTTGCTCGTCTACCTTGCGCTTAAGTAGACGCTTGCTGTTCGCTTCTCTCTATTTCTAGTTGCATTCTCTCTCTAAATGTGCAATGGTCGCGGGGAGCTGCTTTGCCTTTGCATTTGCATATTGCATTCGACTCTCTTTCCGACGTCGAGTCTTGAATGGGCGCGGTAGTGCCTACGTTCTTTATTGGGTACAATGTCTTTGGAATCCATTTGTGATCCCGATCCATTCTCCAGTAGTTCACTTGAACATTGTTCTACCTTCAGGGTTTTACAACTGTACAACGGGCAACCCCACCGCCACAGCCTCCCGAAAAAATAGACAAAAAGGGTAGGGGTGGCTACAGTGCACCCGGGGATATGTGCATTGCTGGAATGGCCCACCACGCTTGATTTCCCATTTTAAAAAAATGGGCGAAATTTTGGAGGGGTGGCTGCAGTGCACCGGTGGACATGTGCATTCCTGGAAAGTCGAGGCAAGCTTGATTTCTTACACCGACGCCGCCGCCGTCTGAAAATTTGAAAAAAAGGAAGGAATAAGCCTGGGACACGTGCATTGCTGGACTATCGCAGCATGTCCGGCGGGCTGGCACGCGACGACGGAAACAGCCAAGCGAAATGAGGCCACCCCACCCGAACGCGCCTCGATGAGGACACCGCCGCAGTGCCGACAAGCCCATCGCGCACGCCTCGGCCTGCCCCTCAACGACGGACTGCCCCCCCAACTCTGCTCGCGAGGCCGTCCGGCCAGTTTTCGCATCAGTTGTATCAGCGGTTCCGGTCGCTACCGCCCTTGTCGACCGGAAACGCGACCTCCGCAGCGGACAACGAATCCCGACTCGAGTGGGTAAGGGAAGAGAAAAGGGGGCGCATTCGCACGGGTCGAGTAGTAAGGGAGAATTTGGACCCTTTCAGGTATCTCGTCATCCGTATTCCCTAACGTCAACGTACCTCCTCGGCTCCGTCAAGCCGATGTTGAAAACCCCTGGCGGACAGTGGCCGGCGTGAGGCGGGATGGCGTTGGATCCCCGCGTGGTGCTGCACACCGAAAGATCGCTCGAGGTTGCGCTACAGAAGCTGAGGAGGGCCACCACGCCGGTGTCGTAAGCACATCGTAGTGAGGCGACATCGGCCATACTCGCCCGGTCATATGACAGCTCAACACTGATCGCCACAATAGTGTCCTCGTTTGCAACGCCGCCGCCGGTTCGGGTTGCTATAGAGGCACGATGGCTGCCGTGAGGGGATGTGTAGTGTGCCGTTTCGCCCCCTCTCCTGAGTCTGGAAGGGCTCCTTAAGCGTCGCCCCGGACGTCCGAGGTACTGATTCCAAATGGGTCCGCAGTACTCCCCCGCAGTGCCGCTTACGCAAGCCGACGCACTGCAACGGCAGCGGGCCGTCCAATCTGCCAAAGGAATGGGCTGCAGATCCAATTGCGTACTAAGCCGTCTCGACGCTACGGCTTGTCATTGCCACCACAAGTAATCTCTGGGGAGTCCCCCGTCCAGCCGAAGTCCCGGCGGCACCCTTACGGGAGGCCTTGCGCGATATATAGAAGGAGGAATGCAACGCAGATGCAGAGGGACGGGGGTGACAGGACGCACGGACACGTACGAGCGGGTGTCAGATCAGCGAAGCAGTGGACGGAGGAAGAGGAAGGACGGAAGTAGTGAGATAACGGCCAGCCGCCGCCCGCAAAAGACCTGGGCACGCAGAGTGACGACCGCCGGCAACCGCGAGGGGAGAGGCGCTACCCGTAAAGGCGCCGCACGAAGCGCCTTGTACGCGATCGTCGCCCCGGACAGGGGGCAGCGACTGTAGATAAGGGTAAAATGGAGGAAAATACTCCCCGCCACACTAAGCGGGTGAAGGGGAGTATGAGCAGTGCTCCTCGACGAGGACCCGGTAAAACGAACAAGAGAATTCTCTACGAACCCAAGGCCGCATTGACCGCCCCGGGCGACGGAGGGGGGCGTGGTTATAACATCGACACGTGAGACAGGGGCGATGAACACCACGAGTACAGTACCCACACCGGGGAAACCGTCCGCAAAGAGGGTTCAGAAACGCAGCAGGGCTCGGAGATCACGCAACGCCGCATACGGGACCGGGTGCGCAGCGAGGAAGGACGCGAAATGCCGGGCGAGGGATGAGGGAGAAGGACAGCCAACGGAAGGGGTGAACAAGAACAAAGAGCACGACGCACGGGGAGGTGAGGGACGGACACAGGCGGGGGATGCTCGAAAGACGAGGATCGAGTCGGGGAAGGAAGCACAGGCCGCCCTACAAGCACATGTGAACGCGGACGTTCACACTTGTGGGGGGGGCCGTGTAGCATAACCCCCCCTGGGGCTTTATTTTAGATTAGATCAACTCAGAATCGGATCGGTTACTGCAGGGCTCGATGCTCTACAGTACCACCACGTGTACCCCCAAGTACAGGGGCGCACGTGTACACGTGTACGCGCGGGACCGAAGAGCGCGCACACACGTGTCCTGTCAGCCCCGATGGCTGACAGTATTACAGTGTCGACCGACCGCTACAGTGCGTCGCTACAGTACGTCCCTACAGTACATCGGTACCGTACTATTATGATAGGTTATTAGTACATTAAATATGGCGCGGACCGGCAGCGGTGGAGGAGGACAAGCACGGACTTGTCACCCACCGACCGTCAAGGTCCGACTTCCCGCTTATTCTAAGGTAGCGCTCGCTAACTACCTTAGAGCGGCACCGAGCGCGGGTTGAGGACGCGCGCGGTACGACTACGAGCCGGCTCCGCCTCCGCCCGTCGGTACTGGATCGTTACCCAGTACCGCGCCGGGGCGTCGAGGCGTCGAACAGCTCGCGCGTACCGGCGTCCTCCCCGTTCCCGCTCTACCACGCTACCCGGGCCCGCTGCCCGGTGCCGTTAGCTGGTGTCCCGCTTCACCCCCGTCTTCCCGTTCGGACGGGGTCTACGTCGAGCTGTGCATACACCCCTCTCCGTTGGGGGTGTTTATGCTACAGGATGGTGACCAAGCGGGCGATTCGGATCGCCTGCGGGGCCTCCTCTCGTACATCGGGCCGTCTCGTCTGGCGTCCGCTACGCCTGGTACGGGGAGTCGGCTCCCCATTTCCGTCGACGATGGCAACAGAGCCGCCTTGGCGCAGCTCCATCCGTTGAGCCTCGATGTCGATACATCGCACGTGCGTATCGATGAAGGCCGTGCCGAGAAGGACTGGCACGGCGAGCTGGTCCGCTACGACGAACGGAATTCGGAACGTCGTGTTCTTCAACCGCACGGCCAGCCGTACGACGGCTGAGAGCTTGAGCGGATTGCTATTCGCGCCCGCCAATCGTGGCAGTGGTGCGTCTCGTACGACGTACCGCGTCCAATCGGGAGGAAGGTCCGCCTTCCTCACCAGGTTATACCCCGAGCACGTATCAACGGCGATTGTGCGGGGCTTGAAGGCATTTCCCTCTGTGGCTATCGAGCCGAGGACATTGTAAATCTTCGAAGTCATAAGGCAAATGACGCCGTCGACCACCTGCGGGGGAGGCGGGGCAGCGAGGTAGTTGCGCTTCGGGCGCCGTCGACGGTCCTTGCCCCTCCTTCGGGTCCTTCTTCCCGGCCCACTGGACGTCGGTCGTCCGGTGGCTTCCTCGGGGCTTGCTGCATCGGCGCACGCCCTTCGTTTCTTGTCGTGCACGGGGCTTATGGGAGCCCCGGTGCCTTCACGGTCGGTCCGTGGCATCTGACCAACGATGGTCAGGGTATCTTCCCCTTCGCGGTCACATGCCGGGCTTACGGAAGCCGGGGCTGTGTCACGGATGTAGCATAAACACTCCCAGCGATAGGGGTGTATGCACAGTTCGACCGAGACCCTTGTCGATCGGGAAGACGGGGGCGAAGCAGGACACCAGCCCACGGCACCAGACAGCGGGCCCGGGTAGCGTGGTAGAGCGGGAACGGGGAGGACGCCGGTACGCGCGAGCTGTTCGACGCCTCGACGCCCCGGCGCGGTACTGGGTAACGATCCAGTACCGACGGGCGGAGGCGGAGCCGGCTCGTGGGCGTACCGCGCGCGTCCTCAACCCGCGCTCGGTGCCGCTTCTAAGGTAATTAGCGAACGTTACCTTAGAATAAGCGGGAAGTCGGACCTTGACGGTCGGTGGGTGACAAGTCCGTGCTTGTCCTCCTCCACCGCCGCCGGTCCGCCCCATATTTAATATACAAAACAATCTATCATAACACTACAGTACCGAGGTACTGTAGTGGGCTACTGTAGTGCAGGTCGGCCTGCACTGTAATACTGTCAGCTATGTCGATGCTGACAGTACACGTATTACCCGTGGTGCGTGCGCGCTTCGTTCGCGCGTGGCACACGTGTGCACGTGTATGCGCGTGTCCCTTGTCCCCGTGGTGTACACGTGGACACGCGCGGTTGTACTGTAGAGCGTCGAGCTCTACAGTAGGGGATCCTGTTGTTGATCCAATCTAACTAAAAAGCCCCCAGGGGGGGTTATACTACACGGCCCCCCCCACAAGTGTGAACGTCTGCGTTCACATGTGCTTGTAGGTCGACTCGTGCTTCCTTCCCAGACTCGATCCTCGTTTCCCTATCGCCCCCCGCCTGCGTTCGTTCCTCACTTCCTCGTTCGTCGTGCTCTCCGTTCTTGTTCACCCCTTCCGTTGGCTGTCCTCCTCCCTCATCCCTCGCCCGGCATTTCGCGTCCTTCCTCGCTGCGCGCCCGGTTCCGTAACGCTGCGCTGCGTGATCTCCGAGCCCGGCTGCGTTTCTGACCCCTCTTTGCGGACAGCTTCCCCGGTGTGGGTACTGTACTCGTGGTGTTCATCGCCCCTGTCTCACGTGTCGTTGTTATGACCAGGCCCCACTCCGTCGCCCGGGGCGGTCAATGCGGCCTTGGGTTCGTAGAGAATGCTCTTGTTCGTTTTACCCGGTCCCCGTCGAGGAGCACTGCTCATACTCCCCTTCACCCGCTTCGTGGGGGGGGGAGTATTTTCCTCCAATTCACCCTCATCTACCGTCGCTGCCCCCCTGTCCGGGGCGACGATCGCGTACAAGGCGCATGGTGCGGCGCCTTTACGGGTCGCGCCTCTCTCCTCGCGGTTGCCGGCGGTCGTCACTCTGCGTGCCCATCATGCTGTTCGAACATGGCTCTCTTCGTAGAGCAACGGGAGGAGCGAGAGTGAACGGCTCCTCTTGTACGACCGCAGCGTCCGATGCGCGGAGGTCCGTCCGGTGTGTGATCGGCATTCACAATTGCGCTCGCGACGGTTGCCTCACTGGCGGCGCCACTCGCCATCGGGGAAGTGCGGGGACGCGTAGTCGTTCGCTACCCTTCTTCTTGCCGCTCGCCGTCGAGGCGAGAGCGCGAAGAGGCGAAGTCCGTATCTGGCGTACCTCGCCTTTGTGGCGGGCGCGCCGTCCGCTTCCGCCGCACGGTTTCCAGCATTATACCGGCGCGAGCGGGGGCGCTCCGGAGCCTGTGCCCGGGCCGTGGCAGTCGGTACCGCCCCCCGTACTGTAGACTTGCCGGCCCTCGCTGTCCGTGGAGAGGGCGCGGCGCGCGACGACGCGTGACGACGGTCCTTATCCTTATCGGCCCTCGCCCCCGATAGGGAGGGCGCGGCGCGCCCACTCCGCGCTGCGGTGCCGCGGAAAAGTCCGCGTGGAAGCGCCTGGGCCTCGCAAGCTCGGCCCGCGGCGCTCCCCGAGGACTTTTTCCGGCGCTCCTCGCACTCCGGTTCCACCGAGGCAAGGTCCAACGCGGGTGTCATCTTCGTCGCCCCCCCAGGCAATCGGGGCGAGGGCAGAGCGCGCGGTATTCTCCTCTTCCACGCGCCCCTCGCCATCGGGGCGAGGGCGCAGCGCACAGTATTCTCCTCGTCCACGCGCCCCTCGCCATCGGGGCGAGGGCAGAGCGCGCGGTATTTTCCTCTTCCACGCGCCCCTCGCCATTCGGGCGAGGGCAGAGCGCGCGGTATTCTCCTCGTCCACGCGCCCCTCGCCATCGCGGCGAGGGCGCTGCGCCGTGGATTGCGACTTTTTCTCGTAATACACGTGTACTGCGACCTTTTTCCGTCCGCCGCGCAATCAGAAAATCATCCCAAAAATTGTCATAATTTCCCGCGAAAACAACTTCTGCCAAAAAATCAGAGCACGGTCCCTGATTGGTGCGCTGTCGTCTGAGGAAGAAATCTTCCCAAAATTAAATCATGGCATGCGCCGTGATTAGCGACAAAAAGTTCTAATTGGGGCTGACAGTACACGTGTGTGTGCATATATTGTTGCCCCTCCGACCGAGTTGCTCTCGCGCTTACGCCCCTTCCTTAACTATCCTGGCGACTGTTGAGGCAAACGCAGCCTCACTCGCCTGCTCATCTGAAAACGCCTTTTGCGCGTTTCCTCGCGCACGACCCCTATCGATAGGGTCATGACCACGTCGTCCGTCGGGTTATCGGACCCGGATGCGGACTGAGGGCTCGAAGTGAGCCCGAACCTTCTCGGATATTCCGAGACACAAGCAACGGGCATTCTGGTCGCTTACTCTGCCCACCGAGGGGCTCTCGTGATTCCACCGCTGATCGCCTCGTTCGTCGGGCGCCCCTTCTCGCCGTGATTGCTGGACTTAACGGATCGTCCGGCAATCCTGTTCGGGGGGGTGTCGTCCGACTTTTCCGATCCGAACGGGGTATTGCAGTCCTCGTCATGTCGGTCATTACGAGGGCCCAACATTTTTTTCAGGCAGTTCTTACTGTCCTGTTCTTATGTCTCGCGTCCTTGACGTCCGAGAAGTCAAGACGACTTGACTTGAACGCGTCCCCGGCTGTGACCCTCCGATAGGGTCCGCCGACCTCCTTCGCTTCCCCTTTTAGTCTGTTCGTGCAGGCTGGGGTTAATCCGCAAAGGAGCGGTTGAGGGCCCCCCCTTAAGCGTGAACGTCCGCGTTCACGGTTTGGGTGAGGTCTCTGCCGGTACGTCTCCGGAGGCGTTGGGCGTAACGAGACACCAACTCCTCCGGGACGTGAGTCCGCGCCGTCCAAGTGGGCGTGTCGTAATCCGCCCACTTGATGAGGAACTCCGTACTTCCGTCTTCCATGACTCGATGTCTCAGTAGCCGTTCGACGGCATACTGCGTTCCCGCCGTGACCTTATCGGCGAGGTCCCGCGGGGTCGTCGTACTTGCTCGTGGCGCGTCTATCGGAGACGGCGCGTACACGCAGCGGTCGGCGGAGACTCGCTGGGTGACCCCATCACGATCGATCGTGATGGTTCGGCGGTCATTGGCGAGCACGCGGTAGGGTCTCCGACAGCGGGCGAGGCGAGCTTGTTCGATGTCTTAGCCCCATCGGTGGGGTTGAGATATACGTATTCTCCGGGACGGAGCCGGGAATTAATACGTCGTATGCGCTTATCGAAGTCGCGCTTGTAGCGAGCTGCGTGCGACGCAGGCTCCCGTAGGCCTTCTGGATAGTCGAGTCCGAGGTCTTGAGGAACTCGGCACGTTGGTTTCCCCTATCGGAAGGGGGCGCGTCGCCGTCCGCCCGTCGGAGAGAGAACTCCGGCGGTGGCCTGCTGAGCACAAGCTCAAACGGCGTGGTGTGTGTGGTGCGATGTACGTGGGAGTTGTACGCATACGTAAGCGGCCCCACGTACACATCCCAGTCGTCCTGGTGTTCACCCACGTAGTTCCGCAGCATCGAGGCGATTGTTCGGTTATATCGCTCGACTTGCCCGTTCGTCTGGGGATGGTACGCCGAAGTGTACAAATTCGTTATCCCCAGAACGCGGCACGTACTGTGGAAGAACTTGGCGTTAAACTGCGGTCCGTTATCGGACAGCAACGTGCGCGGGACGCCGTACTTTAACACCCACGATTCGCAGAACGCAACCGCGACGGTGTACGCGGTTATTGTGCGGAGCGCAACGACTTGCGTCAGCTTACTGAAGCGGTCCGTAATCACGAGCAGGAATCGTTTTCCTGTCTTCGTCTTGGGGAGCGGCCCCAAGATGTCGATTGCGAGGCTCTCGAGGGGCCTCGTAGCTGGAAACAACCTCAATCGGTTGAGATGTTTCCTCAGCTTGACCCGGTTCATCGCGCAGGTTCGACACCCTCGCACCGTGGCTGCGGCGTCGGCAGCCAGGTGGGGCCAGTAGTACTCGCGTCGAAGTGCGTAGTACATACGGTTCTGGCCCGGGTGCCCCGCGATGGCCGGGTTGTGGCACAGGCGAAGGAGCCTGGCGCGAAGCGTCCGAGGTACCACCACCTGAACGATATAAGGGTCGAAGGGGTGTCTCCGTTTGAGCACCCCTTGGTGGTCCTCGAAGAACGCGGAGTTCCGGGACTCTGACTGTCGTGCCAAAACGGTTTGGCAGAAGTCATCCACGCGTTGCTCCTCGACTATCTCCTCTATCGTAAGAGGGGCCGGAAGGTCGTCCTGCGGTGGGGCGACCGGGGCGTCGAGCACGCCAGCCTCGGGGTCTTTGGCGCGCTGGATGTCGGCGGCGTCGAACTCGTCGTTCTCCTCCCAAAACGAACTGGGTCCTTGGAGAGCGGGGGCTTCGTCGTCGCCTCTCGGTTCGTCGCGCGTCCGTACGCGTGACCTTGTTCGGGCTTCGGCTTGATTCCGTGTCGTTACGAAGACATGGACGGCCTGATGATCGCAGCTCGCGGTACAAGCGTGGTCCGCGAGCTCGTACGATACGTCTCGAACTGTCGTGCCCCCGTCGAAAGTGGGGATGTCGTCATCCACCTCGAGGCTGGGGCGAGGGTCATCGGCGACCTTCGGCGACACGAGTCGTGACAGGGCATCGGGCACCTGATGCACGCGTCCGGGGCGGTACTGAATGGTGAAATCGTATTCAGCCAGACGTAGCCGCCACCGGGTGAGTCTTCCGGAACTCTCGGTGAGTGACATGAGCCATCGGAGGGCGTCATGGTCCGTCCTTACGGTGAACTTCGTGCCCTCTACGTACGGCCGTAGTGTGCGGACGGCCCACACTACGGCGAAGCACTCGCGTTCGGTAGCGCTGTAGTTGCGCTCACTATCGGACAGTGAGTACGACCAATACCCCACGGGGCGCCAGTTGTCCCGCTCTTCGTGCCCCTGAAGAAAGGTGCAGCCGAGTTGGTAGGCACTCGCGTCGGTTTCTATCATGTACGGACGACCGTGCAGGGGCAATGCGAGGATCGGCGGAGCGATCATGCACTTCTTAAGGTTCTCGAACGCCTGAATTTGCAGCTCCGTGGGGTTATGGAAATCGGGATCCGAATCCTTGCGCGTCATGTCGGTCAGAGGACGGGCAATCTTAGCGAACCCCTTAACGAATCGGTGGTATACGTTACACGCCCCGAGGAACGAGCGCACTTGCCTCAACGTCCTCGGGAACTTGAACGTCTTGAAAGCGTCGGCCGCCGTATCAGCCACGCTCAACTTGCCTGGGGAGATGACGTGCCCCAGGTAGTGCAACTTCGGTCGGAAGAAGCTGCACTTCTTGAGCTTAAGGGAGATACCGGAACTCCGCAGTAAGCTCAAGACGGTATCGAGATGCCTCGCGTGTTCTCCGTGCGTACGGGAGAACACGATCACGTCGTCGAGATAGACGAGGCATATTTGCTAGCGGACTCCGGAGAGTATTATGTCGAGCGCACGTTGGAAGGTGGCCGGTGCCCCTTTGAGTCCAAACGGCATGCGCAAGTGGCGAAACGTGCCCATGTGCGTCGTAAACGTGGTCTTATCCCGGTCTTCCGGAGCGACCGGGATCTGCCAATAGCCGGAATTGCAGTCCAACGTGGTGAAGACGGCTGCATCTCCTAACGAGTCGATGCAGTCGTCCATCCGTGGCAGTGGATACGAATCCGCTGCCGTCTTCGCGTTGAGACGCCGGTAGTCCACGCAGAACCGAAGAGAGCCGTCTTTCTTCGGTACGAGCACCACGGGGGACGCCCACTCGGTGCTCGCGGGTTCGAAAACCCCTGCGTTCAACATCTTGCTGACCTCCTTCGCGACCATTTCGTGCATGGCCGGGCCCTTCCGATAGGGCATAGAACGAATCGGTTTCGTTCCAGGTTCGAGGGGAATGCGGTGCTCCGTGGCTTGGATCGTTCCAAGCGCACCGCTCCACAGACTCGAGTGCTTACGGAGCATCTCGAGTATGTGGCCACGGAGCTTGTCATCGTCGATATATGACAGGTCGATCTCTTTTTCCCAATCCATCGGTGGATTTTCGGGATCCTTTTGCTGGGGGAGTACAGTACCCCTCGCCGTCGGTTGGCATAAAGGCGACCGTTCGTCCGGGTCGACCCCTCTGCCCCCGGCGGTGGTCTTATCGTCGGAGTTGGATCGGCCAACTCCTACCCCACCGACTTGATCGGTCACGTCGGTCAGGTGTAGCGCGTGCGCGATCCCCTCGGCGACCTTACGTTCGGGAGTGAGGATCGCGAGGAGGTTGCGCTTCGCGTATCCCACGACGGTGTGCTTCGGAAGCCGCCTTTCTCGCCGTGAGAAATTTGCGACGATGACGTCGAAGGTCTGATTCGGTAGGACCTCCGCGACGCCATTCGTCAGCCTCACTCCATGTCGGTGTTGGAGTGAGGGCTTGGGCTCCAGGAACACGAGGCCCCTCCCCGCGGTTGTCACACGCACACGGGCTTGTGACATCGCGGGGATGGTAACCCAGCGGGCAATTCGGATCGCCTGCGGGGCCTCCTCGGGTACGTCCGGCCGAACCGTGTGTCGTCCGTGTTGCCTGGTAGGGGGGGTCGACTCCCCCTTTCCGTCGACGATGGCGACAGAGCCGCCTTGGCGTAGCTCCATTCGTTGAGCTTCGATGTCGATACATCGCACGTGCGTATCGATGAAGGCCGTGCCCAAGAGGACTGGCACGGCGAGCCGGTCCGCGACTACGAACGGAATTCGGAACACCGTGTTCCTCAACGGCACGGCCAGGCGGACGACGGCCGAAAGCTTGAGGGGGTTGCTATTCGCGCCTGCCAATCGTGGCAGAGGTGCGTTGTGCACGACGTAACGCGTCCGATCGGGGAGAAGGTCGGCCTTCCTCACCAGATTATACGCCGAGCACGTATCAACAGCGATCGTGCGGGGTTTAAATGCATTTCCCTCTGTGGCTATCGAGCCGAGGACGTTGTAGATCTTCGACGTCATAAGGCAAATGACGCCGTCGACAACCTTCGGGGCGGCCTTATCGGTGAGGTCGTTTCGCCGGGGCCTTCGATTTCGGTGCTGGCCCCGCTTGCGTTTCCTTCTCCCCCTTCCTTGGGGCGTCCGCGGATCAGTGACGCCCCTCGGATTACTCGAGTCGGTACGACACGGACCTTTCTCCGGCGACCTTGGGCTCGCGGGAGTCAGGGGGTCGACCGAATATTTTCGGTCGTCGTTGCCCCCGTCGCCTTCGTTACTCCTCACCGGGACGTCGGCTGTCCCAGTGTCTTGTTCTCCTAACGTCGGGCCTTCGGAGGCCTCGACGTGCGCTCTCTCCTGTATCGGCATTACAGGAGCTCCCGTGTTCGCCTCCGGTAGCGGGGGATGTATTATCGGACAATACCCCCCGTGTCCTTGGCGAGCACGCGGGGTCGGGTCTAGTTCGTGGGGAAGAGACGGCTCACGCGACCGCGTGTACGTAACCGTCTTTACCCTTTTTTCGAACTACCTGTGCTATCGGAGCTAACCTCCTGGCTATCGACGGCCAGGTTTCTTCTTCGGGTAGCCGTCCGCGTGGGTCGGGACGATTCCCCCACTGCGGCTCAGCGGCCCTGGCGAAGTATTCCGGTACTTCCGGGCCTTGACCTGCGGCGTTCGCTCGTCGCAGGATATGGGGGACGAAGCGAGTCGGCTCGCCTTCGTGACCCTCCGTGGGTAGGGGGTACGGATCCTCTACCCAGTCTTGCAGGTACATTATCGCATTTTGTACCTGTTGGGGTAACCGAGAACGGTCTCGGTCCCCTCTCTGCTCTTGGCGCGGGTATCTTGTGTCCGCCTGGCGGTAGGCAGGTCGATCCCGACGATCGACTTCGTTACGACGGTACTCGCCTCCACGGGGGGCGAGGCGTGCGCCCCCACCCGATCGGTTCGGGAAACCTTGACGCGGGGGACGGCCCTCGCCCGCCGCTTGCCGGAGGAGATTACGCGCCTCTGGGCGCGTCTCCATCTGGTAGCAGTAGTTCCTGTACGCCGTGAACATTCGTTGTTCCGGCGACAAGAACGTGCACGCGTACATGGCATGCTCGTATGTACGGCATAGCCAGCACACGTACGCGCTGCCGTCCGTTGAGGCGAAGGTCGCCGCGTGCCGCGCCTCCTCATCGGTGAGGAGGGGCACGCGGGGCGAGGCGCTTCCCTTATCTCGATTCGAGATATCGAGCTCGGCGATGCGGGGGTCCGTGCCCCTTGCCACTCTCGGAGTGGCCGCGAATGCGGTCGCGTAACTCGATGTCGTTCCGGTCGACATCGGTGAGGGGGTTCGTGCCCCCACGGGCCCTGCTACTTGCGTAATGAGGACAGGGTCGGCCTGCCACTCATCCTCCCCGATATGGAGGGTCGAGGCGGGCGAACTTGTCGCGGAGGACTTCGTAGTCCTGCCAGCCCTCCCTGCCGGTTTCGGATCCGGCAGAGGTAAACCGCGCCGAGCGCGGTACGTTGTACCTTACGCCGTGGCGATACGGCGGATGGTCGGAAGATCGGTCTTCTGACTGCCTGGCAGCCTTTGCACAGTCTCAGATACTGTGGCACGGGTTGCCGGTGCAAGTCCCCGCACGAAGTAGTGCGCGAGGGACTGTTCGGAGAAGACTGCCGTGCATCGGAACGCGGCAGTCTCGAGTCGGTCAGCAAACGTGCTTTCCGTCTCATGCGATTGCTGTCGCGCCGTAGCGACAGCGTCGTACGCTTCACCTAACACGTCGTCCGTGAGGTAGCGTTTTAAGAATTGATTCACGAGCCCCGGCCAGCTCACGTCGTCATGGAGCTGGCCGGCACGGAGGCCACGCATCGTATAACTCGTATACAGGCGCTCCGCGTCGCGCTCGAGGAAGTGAGAGAGGACTCGTACCGCAACACCTTCGGTAAGGTGTTGCGAGTTGAAGGTGATTCGGATATCCTTCAAAAACGGCAGCAGCTGGATCGGGTCGGTACCGTCGAAGCTGCGCATCGTGGGACGGATCCCACGACAGTGTTGGACGTACTTCGCGATCCGTCCCGCGTCACCCGAGGTAACGAGCCTCGAGGTGTTATCCAAGCGGTACATACGATAGTCAGCAACGGCGCTGAACTCTTGGATCATCGTATGTGCCGGCTCGAGCCCGGGTTCAGCGGGACCTAGCGTGCCGAAGGAGGTAACCGGTAGCGTACGGACGACTACCGGACCTGGATGCTCGGCGTAACTCGCCGGCGGGTAGCCGCCCCAGCGGGGATCGACGGAGAACATCAGTTCTCCGGATCCGCGGGCGGCTCCTCCACGGTCCTGTTCGTCCGCGTACGATACGCGGTCCACTTGCCGCCTAATTCCGGCGATAGGCGGCAAGGCTTGGGTCTCAGACGCGAAGTTCGCGTCTATCGGAGGACGGCTTCCTTCTGCAGTCCGACTGGTAGCGGCACCAGTCGGACGCCAACCTTCAGGGGCGGCGGCGCTCGGAGGTACAGTACCACCGGGCCCTCTCGAGGGGGCACCGGGTAGCCCTTCGGCCATGGTACGTTCCATGTCACGAGCATGCCGACGGGTGGCGTTGAGCTCAGCCGAGAGATGCGCGAACGCACCCAATTGCTCTGCGGACGGAGAGGTTCGGTCCTCGGGTGGTCTCACCGAGGTCGGCCATCAGGGCGACCTTGCCCGGACGGTCCGGGCGAGGCAAAACGGGAGTCTTCGACGAGCACTATCCGCGAGTGTAACTCGTCGATCAGTGCTCGGAGATTCTCTAAGGACTGCGTCACTCTATCGAACCTCCCTTCACGCAGGGAGCGGAGTTTGGCCATACATCGAGTGTATACATGGTCCGATACATCGATCCGAAGGGAAGTACGGACTTCCTCGATGTATTCGGCTATGCGTTCGAACATCGCCGCCGCTCTTTCCTCGGAGGATCCGAGCGACGGTTCGCGGTCACGAGAACCTGCGTCGCCGTCGCCCGACGGGGTGGATGGGGACTGCACAGCGGCCGGACTCAGATCCCCCGCTTCGGAGCGGATCGAGGGCTCAAACTCTTGGCTCATCTCAACGCGATCGGTTCGCGGAGGGAAGCGGAAGTCTTCTCGGAGATCGGACTCCAGGGTCTTCTAGGTCGGGAGACCACTGTAGCATAAACACCCCCAGCGATAGGGGTGTATGCACAGTTCGACCGAGACCCATGTCGATCGGGAAGACGGGGGTGAACCAGGACACCAGCTATCGGCACCGGGCAGCGGGCCCGGGTAGCGTGGTAGAGCGGGAACGGGGAGGACGCCGGTACGCGCGAGCTGTTCGACGCCTCGACGCCCCGGCGCGGTACTGGGTAACGATCCAGTACCGACGGGCGGAGGCGGAGCCGGCTCGTAGTCGTACCGCGCGCGTCCTCAACCCGCGCTCGGTGCCGCTTCTAAGGTAATTAGCGAACGTTACCTTAGAATAAGCGGGAAGTCGGACCTTGACGGTCGGTGGGTGACAAGTCCGTGCTTGTCCTCCTCCACCGCCGCCGGTCCGCCCCATATTTAATATACAAAACAATCTATCATAACACTACAGTACCGAGGTACTGTAGTGGGCTACTGTAGTGCAGGTCGGCCTGCACTGTAATACTGTCAGCTATGTCGATGCTGACAGTACACGTATTACCCGTGGTGCGTGCGCGCTTCGTTCGCGCGTGGCACACGTGTGCACGTGTATGCGCGTGTCCCTTGTCCCCGTGGTGTACACGTGGACACGCGCGGTTGTACTGTAGAGCGTCGAGCTCTACAGTAGGGGATCCTGTTGTTGATCCAATCTAACTAAAAAGCCCCCAGGGGGGGTTATACTACAACGGATAGTCGTCGGTGCCGGACCCACGGGGTCTCCGTGACTTCTGGCGGGGCAGCGGGGAATATTATCGGTAAGTATCGCCCTGTCCCTGCGAGGGCGGATGGTGACGGGTCTGGGTAGCTGGAAAAAGACGGCTCACGCGACCGCGTGAGCGTAGCCGTCTTTACGGTTTTTTGTACTACCGGGACTATCCGAGGTGGTCGCGCCGCCATCGACAGCCAGCGCAACCTCGGGCCTCTCGTTGAGTACGTGAGGACGACTCCTCAACTTCGAGCCGGTAGCCTCCGCGAAGTACTCCGGTACTTCATGGACTTGGGCTGCAACGTTCGGACGTTGCAGCACTTGAGGAGCGGCCAACGTCGGGGATCCTTCATGCTCATCCGCGGGCAGAGGATCCAGGTCCTCTGCTCAATCCTGGAAGTACATGATTGCGTTCTGTACCCCTGGAGGAAGTTGGGATCGGTCCCTGTTTCCTCTCCCCTCCTGGCGCGGGTATCGAGTATCCGCTTGGCGGAAGTCGCGTCGGTCACGAGTATCGAGCTCGTTGCGACCGTACCCGCCCCCGCATGGGGCGAAGCGTGCGCCCCCACCAGATCGATTCGGGAAACCTTGGCGCGGGGGACGGCCCTCGCCCGCCGCTTGCCGGAGGAGATTACGCGCCTCTGGGCGCGTCTCCATCTGGTAGTGGTAGTTCCTGTACGCCGTGAACATTCGTTGTTCCGGAGACAGGAACGGGCAGGCGTACATGGCGTGGCCGTACGTACGGCATAGCCAGCAGACGTATGCACTGCCGTCCGGTGAGGCGAAGGCCGCCGCGTGCCGCGCCTCCTCATCGGTGAGGAGGGGCACTTGAGGCGCTGCGCCCCCTGCATCTCGATTGGATATGACGAGCTCTGCGCCCCGAGGGTCCGTACCCCTTGCCACTCTTGGAGTGTGCGCGAAGGCGGTCGCGTAACTTGATGTCGTTTCGGTCGACGTCGGCGGCGTGGGAAGTCATCCTCCCACGGGCCCTGCTCCTTGCGCAATGAGGACCGGGTCAGCCTGCCACTCATCCTCCCTGATGTGGAGGGCTGAAGCGGGCGAACTTGTCGCGGCGGACTTCGGAGTCCGCCCCGTCTTCCCTGCCGGTTTCGGATCCGGCAGAGGTAAGCCGCGGCGAGCGCGGTAAGTTGTCCCTTCCGCCGTTGCAATACGGCGGATATTCGGAAGATCGGTCTTCTGGCTACTTGGCAGCCGTTGAACTGTCTCGGAAACTGCGGCACGGGTCGCAGGTGCCAGTCCCCGCACAAAGTAGTGCGCGAGGGACTGTTAGGAGAACACTGCCGTGCACCGGAACGCGGCCGTTTCCAGCCGGTCCGCAAATGTGTTCTCCGTCTCGTGCAGTTGTTGCCTCGCCGTACCGACGGCGTCGTACGCTTCACCTAACACGTCGTCGGTTAGGTAGCATTTTAGGATTGATTAACGAGCCCCGGCCAGCTCACGTCGTCGTAGAGTTGGCCGGCGCGGAGGCCACGCATCGTGTAACTCGTATACAGGCGCTCCGCGTCGCGCTCTAGGAAGTGAGAGAGGACTCGTACCGCAACACCTTCGGTAAGGTGTTGCGAGTTGAAGGTTATCCGGATATCCTTCAAGAACGGCAGCAGTTCGATCGGGTCGGTACCGTCGAAGCTACGCATCGTGGGACGGATCCCACGACAGCGTTGTACGTACTTCGCGATCCGTCCCGCGTCACCCGAGGTGACGAGCCTCCAGGTGTTATCCAAGCGGTACATAACATAGTCAGCAACGGCGCTGAACTCTTGGATCATCGTATGCACCGGCTCGAGCCCGGGCTCCGCGGGACCTAGCGTGCCAAAGGCAGTGACGGGTAGCGTACGGACGTCTACCGGACCTGGAGGCGCGGTGTAACCCGCCGGCGCGTAGCCGCCCCAGCGGGGATCGACGAAGAACATGGGTTCTCCGGTCCCGCGAGCGGCTCCTCCACGGTCCTGTACGTCGGCGTACGATACGCGTTCCAGCTGCCGCCTACTTCCGCAGATAGGCGGCAATGCTTGGGTCGCGGAAGCGAGATTCGCGCCCATCGGAGGGCGGTGTCCTTCCGCAGTCCGACTGGTGTCGGCGCCAGTCTACTCCAACCTTCCGGAGCGACGGCGCCCGGAGGTACGGCAGCACCGGGCCCTCTCGTGGAGGCACCGGGCAGCCTTGCGGCCATGGTCCGTTCCATGTCACGAGCACGCTGTCGCGTAGCGTTGAGCTCGGCGGAGAGGTGCGCGAACGCACCCAACTGTTCCGCAGACGGGGACGGTCGATCGTCAGGACGTCTCGTCGAGGTCGGCCTCGTGGGGCGACCTTGCCCGTGCAGCACGGGCTGTGCGAGGCGTGAGTCTTCGACGAGCACCAGTCGCGAGTGTAAGTCGTCGACTAGTGCTCGGAGATTATCCAAGGACTGGCTGACTCGATCGAACCTCCCTTCACGTAGGGAGCGGAGCTCGTCCATACATCGCGAGTAGACGGCGTCCGTCACGTCTATGTGGAGTGAAGTACGGACTTCCTCAATGTAGTCAGCCATGCGATCGAATACCGCAGCCGCTTGTCCATCGGGGGACTCGGGCGACGGTTCGCGGTCTAGAAGACCAGTCGCCGTCGCCGAACGGCGGTGATTGTGCGTGCATAGCGGCCGCCCTCGGATCCGCCGGTTCGGACCAGATCGAGGTGGCGTCTTCTTGACTCATCTCAACGCGTACAGACGCGGAAGAAAAAGAAAGTCTTCTCGGAAAGATCTCGGGGTCTTCTAGGTCGGGAGACCACTGTAGCATAAACACCCTCACGGAGAAGGGTGTTTGCTCACAGCTCGACGGAGACTCCGGATCGACGGAAGACGGGGAAAGAAAGCACCACCGGCTATCGGAACCGGGCGAGCCCGGCACACGTGGACACACGCGGTGGTACTGTAGAGCGTCGGGCTCTACAGGAACTAAATCAATCGTGATATAATCTAAAGTAAGTCCCCCAGGGGGGGGTTATGCTACACAAAACACATGTTTTCGCGACTTTACGGACAACGTTATTGATGGAGAGGATGGACTGCATTGAATGGAAAGTCCCCATCCAATACAGTCCATCCTGTCTCCATTAGAGACCAATCCCCCTTAGTAAAATCGGTGTCTGTGTGTCTGTGTGTCTGCGCGTCTGTCGGTTCCCGCGTTGGCATTGGCGGTGCCGTGAAAAGTGGCGGCCATGGGCGGGGCGCGCCCTGGCCTGCGGCCAGGCCGCCCCGGGTGACAAGTGGCGACAAGTGCAAAAATTAAAGTAGCCCTACTTTGGCAGCACAGTACCGGGTTGCGCTTTCAACAATTTTCAGTACACTTTCACCACGTGACGGCTCCCTGGTAGCGTGGTGACCAGAGTCTGGGCAAGGCAGCGATCGTGATTATATGCCGGCTTAGTAGTGGGTCGAATACGGCATTCCCTGCGAAAAGTTCACCGGATTGCTTGACGGCATCCGGATAGTCCCTAGGTGTCTATTGTGCTTTGCTTTTAGTATCCCGCGGTAGTCTGCTGCTGTGCAAGAAGCCTAATCCGGTAGCGCACCATTTCTTGGTGCTGCAGTACCGGGCTCGGAACAACGGCCTCCACAAAGCAATTTGTGGACGTCGGACTGACGTTTTTATTGCAACGTCGACAACTAAGATCAAACGCAGCCTCCGTCAAACTATAGAGGCTGCAAGAATACACAGTGTAGGTGCCGTTAGGGTTTGGGAAACCTAGCCACCGCACTGAGGGAAAAGGGAGCGCGTACTTAGCGACCCCGGCGGGAAGAGCCTTGCAAGAGTTTCTTTCTAATACCGGGCTCCCTGGGAGTAGAAATAGACAAGGTGGTCGTACTCTGAGTATTAATACTGTACCCTGTGTATAGTAGGACCATTTTCTATTTCTATTTCTTTTTTGCTTCATTTGAATCACAGGACAGTACAAGAAAATAAAGGCCCTATTGTTACTCTTTTGGTAAGTGCTCTCGCGGACGACCTAGCTGGCTGACGTTGCGTTTAGACCTTTTAGGACTGCTTGCTACGACTCATAGCGATCTACAACGGACCTCTCGCACTTGCGTCAACCCTAGCTGCACTTACAGGGATAAAACTAGCGCGCCGAGCAGAATAAAAATGGTGGGACCAGCGGATGAAGACGTGGCCGAAGCAAGAAGGCAGCAAAGAGACGCCCGTGCAAGGGAAAGAAGAGCGCGAGAGTCCGAATCTGACGCTCAAGCACGTCGTGAGGCAGATCAAGCCCGTGCGAGAATCCGGATGGGGCAGCAAACCGAATCTCAGACTGAAGCGCGTCGCCGAGCCGACCGGGAACGTGCCGCAGCACGAAGAGCAGCAGAGACTTTCTGAGCAGCGCCAAGAGCGTCTCCGTCGAGGCAGGGAGAGATCAAGAGCGCGCAGAGCTGGAGAAACAACCCCCTCCGAGATGCACAGCGCGAAGCGGATCGCATTGCGACACGAGGCTCTAGAGGAGAGGAATGTACTCCCATTCGTGAGGCGCGGCGAGACCTTGACCGCCTCTCCACCCAACGATCAAGGGATGCGCAAAACACACCCATTCGGAATGAGAGGAAAAGATCCGACCGACAGTCTCGAAGTGCTTCTCGACAGCTCTTCCCCCCACTACCCGAATCCTCGCCTTCTTACCGCGATCTCGGCATGATGAGTATTGAGTGTTCGCACTGCAAAGCTCTGCATTTCGTCCAAGAACGCCTCATGAGCAGCTCTGCCGCAAGGCCCATGTTTTCTACGTGCTGTGGGAAGGGGAAGCTGTCACTGCCCCTTCTTCCCGACCCGCCAGCTCTTCTGCACTCTCCTCATCGATGATACTCCAAGGTCCCACCGCTTCCGTAAGAACATTCGAACTTACAATACAGCGCTGTCCATGGCGTCCGTGGTCGCTAAATGGGTGAGCAGAGGGCCCGGTACTTCCAATTTTAACCCCACAATGACGATGCAGCGCGAGATGTACCATTATATGGGCCCGATGATGCCATCCGAGGGGCGGGCGCCTTTCTATGCTTCCGTGTACATTCACGACAGTGACTACGCCACTCAGACGCGCACAAGGCTTGGAAACTCTAGACGACTGGAAGAGGCACTAATGACGCAACGGACCCAAATGCTGCACGAATGCAACACCTACGTGCAAACATTTCTGTGTATGCGAGAATGGGCTCAATCTCCTCACAAAAACACTCCAGCCGCGTACCAGATGGTCATCCATGCCGACAGCAGGCCAAGTTATGAGCACGTGCGCCGGTACAATGGTCCCGAAGCCTCTGAAGTGGCTGCATTGATCCCTGGAAATGAAGACGGAGAGATTGGGCGAAGAGATATCGTCGTGCGCAGGCGAGGGACTCTTAACAGTAATGGGAACGAAGTGCTGGATCCGATTTCAGTCAGTCATCGTGCATACGATCCATTGAGTTACGTGCTTTCGTTCCCGAACGGTAGAGATGGATGGTATCCAGAGCTTAGATTCTCCAGTGTTCAAGACGGCAGACGTACCAAGATTACTCCGATGATGTACTACGGATGGCATTTGTTCGAAAGAGCAGGCGAGTTCAGCACAATCTTGCACGCAGCACGACTCTTTCAGCAATATTTGGTTGACCAGTTCTGCAAAGTGGAGGCAGAATGGCTTTCGTATCTCCGCCACAACCAGACGCAGCTTCGAGCGGCAGAGTACACATCACTGCGCGAAGGACTAGGAGACTCCAGTCGTACTGAAGATGAGGCCGACGCCGTGCGTGCGGGACGACTGTTCATTCTCCCTTCTACATAAATTGCGGGTGACCGCTACATAAGGCAGCAGATGCACGACATCATTGCTATATCCAACCAGATTGGCCACCCGGACATCTTCCTCACCATGACATGCATTCCAAGCTGGCCGGAGATCACAAGAGCCCTACTGCCCAACCAAACGCCACAGGACAGACCGGATCTGTGCGCACGTGTGTTTCGTCTCAAAATGAAAGACCTCATGTGCTTGGTCATGGACGAGAAGGTATTCGGAACCGTCGTTGCCCATGCACGAGTCATCAAATTTCAGAAACGTGGTCTTCCCCACGCTCACGTCGTATTTTTCCTAGATGAAGTCTCCAAGAATGATCTGCGTACTCCCGAAAATGTCGACCGTATTATCTCTGCCGAGATCCCGTCTGCCGAAGATCCAGAACTCGGAGAGGTCGTGCTCAAGCATATGATCCACAATCCAGGTGGAGAACACAATCCAACAGCCGTGTGCATGGGCGAGCGTAGGAAAGGGTTTCCAAAATCGTTCAAACACGAAATCAGCCAGTCCGACAGTGAGTACTACATCACGTACCGCAGAAGGTCCCCTCGGCTGGGGGTGTCTCCATCGGAAGACCCTCCCGTATTGGCCGACGACAGCAATCCGTCGTGGTTGACAACTCCTGGGTCGTTCCCCACAGTCCTCTGCTTCTACGATCGTTCGCTTGCCATTTGAATGTGGAACTATGCGTGTCACGTGTTGGCGGAATCAAGTACCTCTTCAAGTATGTGTGCAAGGTACAGGACCGAGTGACCATGGAAAGCTCTGCTGAGAACGAGTGCTACGACGAGGTCTCCAACTTCTAAGATGCCAGATACGTTTCGGCATCGGAGGCCGCATGGCGACTATTCTCATTTGACATTGTCGATCGCAATCCTCCAGTGCTCAGACTTGCAGTGCATCTCAAAGTAAACCGTATGGTGGTCGGGCAGATGCCCAACCACCATACGTTTTACTTTGAGGAAGGACGAGAGCAGGAGGCGGCGCTACGACAAGCATCAGGTACGAAGCTGACCGAGTGGTTTAAAGGCAACGAAAAGTACCCAAGTGCGAGGCATATTCGGTACCACATGTTTCCAAGGTACTTTACGTGGAAGCACGCAGCAACTCATGGAGTCCAAGAGCAACTCTGAGAAGACGCAACGCCAGCAGCGATGAGGAAGCCTTTTATTTCAGTGGTACAGGCGCCAACGTAGTCGGTCGAATCTACACTGTCAGTCTGAGGGAGGGTGAGCGCTACTTCCTTCGCCTCCTCCTCACACAAGTGCCAGGGGCAACATCCTTCGAACCCTTGCGAAATATCGACGGCGAGTAGTGCAACAGCTTTCGACAAGCTTGCTTACGACTCGGTTTGCTGGCCGACGATGCAGAGTGGAAGCACGCCATCCGAGATTCATCCCATTCAAGCTTCGTTCCTCTTTCTCATCTGTTTGCTACGATTCTCGTACACCGCCAGCCTTCGGATCCTCTCTCGCTGTGGAACGAACACCTAGAACTGTTTCTCACCGATATTCGCAATCGGGCACGCGGACAACCCATTCGAAGACAGCAGCTTCGCGATGAGCACCACGCCGCATCTTACGTGCTTCGAGAGATGCAAGAGGCCCTGCAGACCGTGCGTTCCGACTGGACGCTCGCAAACTTCGGACTTCCACTCCCCGATGACAGCCTGCCCGCTTTGGAACAGAAACAAGAGATCCAGACCCCCGAAGCACAAGCACAACAGTGGGAACAGCGACTACAGACGTCTTTGCCGCTGTTGAACACAAATCAGCGCCATGCCTTTGACGAAATCGTAGGCTCCATGCTTCCAGGCATATCCGTTTCTGCATTGATTCAAGGATCCTCAAGCGCCGTTGCGGGGCCTTCTATGCCCACACAAAGTGGTCGTCTCCTCTTTCTCGGTGCTCCTGGCGGAACAGGCAAACATTCGTGCTCAGCGCCATCCAAGACTTCCTTCGTTCACGCCGTAGGCAAGTCATCGCTGTCGCTACGTCTGCTGTTGCTGCAGTGTTACTCGACGACGGTGGACGCACCGCTCATTCCGTGTTTAAGATTCTCATTCCTATATCTGCCGAAAGCACTTGCAGCTTCTCCACAAACTCCGACACAGGCCGTACATTGCAACAAGTCGATCTCATCATATGGGACGAGATCGTCATGTGTCATCGACACTGCATTGAGACTGTCAATCGTTCCCTTCGCGACTTGATGCAAACCGATCGGCCCTTCGGAGGAAAGTTCCTCGTGCTCGCTGGGGACTTTAGACAAATCCTTCCCGTCGTTCCGGGCGGGTCCAGGGGTCAAATCGTGAGCGCGTGCGTTAAGGCTTCCCCGCTATATCGAGAGTGCCGATTTCCTGCGGCTTACCGACAACATGAGCCTTCCTGATCTCCGAGCAGACCCTGCAGCAGATGTGGACGCTCTCAACTTTCCAGAGTTCCTCCTCAGCGTCGGGGAAGGCAGACTTCAAGGCGAACAGCGCCCGGAATGGATCTCACTACCGCAGTCCGTCGCGTTCGAGCATACCATCCGCAACTTATGCTTCAGGGTCTTCGAAGGGATTCGAGACAATTATGCCGACCCTGCCTGGCTCACCAAGCGCGTTATACTCACCACAAAGAACAGGCCGCTCGAACAAGTCAACGAGGTCATTGACAACATGATTTCGGGACCGTATCGAACGTACTTATGCGCAGACAAGGTTGAGAACGAAAACACAAACGCCCTGATCTATCCCACAGAACTCCTCAACACCTTGACGGCCTGGTCTGCTCTACCAGACCACAAGCTCAAGCTCAAGAAAGGCTTCATCGTCATGCTTCTCCGCAATCTCAATCCCGCTACCGGTCACGTCAGCGGCGCGCGATATGTCATCGAGAACATGACCAACAACCTTCTCGTTCTACGCGTTACCGCCGGGTCTCACGAAGGCAACCGACTCTGCCTTCATCGAATGCCCTGCGGACCGGGCGACGACAACTTTCCCATCCCTGGCTTTACCCGAACCCAGTTTCCCATTCGGAAGTGCTTCACCCTTACAACGAACAAAGCGCAAGGCCAATCCTTCGGTGGTCGCATTGGTCTCGACCTACGAGATCACTGCTTCTCGCACGGTCAACTCTACGTCGCCTTATCGAGGACTACTCACCCAAGCAACGTCACTATTTTCACTCGAGAGTCTGATGAAACAACGCGAAACGTAGTGTACCCCGAGGTCCTTCAGTGGTCATCAAAAAAGTAAACGCCATTATCTCTACATCTAACTATTGTCACCCTTCCCCACCATTGGTCCTCTACGCGGACTTGGCTCGGCGCGCGAAGCGCGCACGGAGACCACTTGTAGGATGATCTAAAATCGCTGAATGCCTCCATCTCCGACCACATTTCTCTTACCATTTGCGCCTTCGCGAGCCCCGTCCTCCTCGCCGTCCGCGCCGTCCGCGATGCCACTACCGTCGCTCTTGTTGGTAGTCGCATACAGCGTTCGGACGCGCGCCATCCAGAAAGTGCCACTACGGCCGCGCTCGCCCTCTCTACGGCCTGCTTCTCCGCTTCCCAGCTCCCGCGCCGCCAGCTCCAGCTCCTCCCGCGTTTCCTCGAACGCCAGTTCCTCCGCGGAAACCTGGTCCGACATCGTCTGCGCCGTCTTCTCCATCTCCCAAGCCTCGCTCTTCAGTCGCTCGCTCTCCCTCCTCACAGTTCCCAACTCCTTCCGCCCCACTTCCCCCGCCAGCTCGCTCGCCCGCCTCTCGTGCTACCTCAACGCCGCCTCCCCGCCGCCCTTCACCTCCTTTAGCATCGCCCTCAACTCAGCAACCTCACTCTCCCTCCTCCTCCTCTCGTCCTCCGTTCTCTCCATCTCCCCCGCCTTCTCCCCTACTTTTCCAATCACCCTCTCTCTCTCCCCCATCTCCACCCTCAGCCTCTCCTGAATCCGCCCGACCTCCATCTCGGCCTTCGCCGCCTCGTCCAGCGCCCTCTGCATCCTATCGCGCGAGTCCCCAATCCCCACCATGGCTACACTGTTACTTCGTAATTGTGGGACGCGAGGACAAGGAAGTGTGTTGAGTACTTCACGGCCACTACGGATTACTTATCTGTGAAATGTCATAGAAGCAATATCCCTATCATGCAGTTGCTATCTAACATCGGACGGGCAAGTGAGTGTGAAGTTTATATGGACATGCAAATTCGCGGGAAACCCAAGTTTGTGAAAGTTTTGATCGTCATTACAAAAGATTGGAGAAAACACAACAATACAGGGGGGGTCGCGATATAAGAGCAGGTTGAATAAGAGCTACCTCGCAATAAGAGCACCATTTTCGCTTGACACGGTATCATAACTTCGAGCACCATTACACCATGTAATTACAGTGTACTTACATTCACACAGGCCTTTCCTCGGCTTGTATTTGAAACCCATCTTAGAGGTCTCGCTCACAGACCGCCCGTACCATTCCTCCGCCGCAAAGATAAATACGGTGCCTCAAAATGACATTCCACTTTCCACAGGTGGCGCGCAACTCGCTTAAGAGGCGCAAGCGCCTTTTGTTGAAAGAGAAATCCGAGGCTGCGCGTTGTCTCCAGAACGGCGCAAGCGCTTCTTCGGTGATGAAGCGTTTTGGAATTGGACGCAGCACAGTCACAAGCATTAAGTCGAACCTCTCTGTGTTGATCTCAAAGGCTCACGCACATGGTGCCTCACTAGACGCAAAAAGCTTACGCACTCCGCCCCTTCTGGAACTCGAGGCAGAAATCCGCTAGAAAAACTTGCTGATGATTGCAATGTAACAGAGGTTGGGATGTTGTTACGGAGAGTGAGAAGCGTGTTTGCGCGCTTACGAGGGAGTGCTGCTGTGCACGGGTCCAGGCAACTGCTTATTGATGAGGTGCTACAGCGATCTGGGTAGTAAAATGGACATCCTGTGCCAAATTCTTGAATAACAGCAACCTCGGAATAAGAGCAGATGAAGGGGGTGGCACGGGGTGCTCTTATATCGTGGTCCTGACTGTACCGTCAAGAAGTTAGCGCACCGGTGCCTTATTTGCGTTTTTGTTTCCTTGCCGGACCAGTGGGGATAATCGACATCAAATCATCAAATTTTGGTTATTTGGTTATCCAGCGGTGGTGAT
>NW_005179279.1:52868-79401 GCF_000350225.1 Chondrus crispus
CTCACCACCGGTAGATTCAAATCAGGGCGTGGGCGTCAGGCACGACCTCGCCCCTTTAGAAGAGCCCGCACATGAGTTTGGTCAAGGACGCTTGTGGGCATGCACTTCGGAAGAGAAGGCTTGTTAAAGAGCATCAAATTAGCGGGGAGATCTGCTGGTGGGTCTGGCACCACAACCCTTTGTCACCCTATGAAAGGAATTGTTCCATGGGTGAAGTCGAAGTGCGATGACTTTCATCTGCGGTATGGGTCATTACGTCACGCTAGAAACGCAACAGGCGGCGGCCGTCAACTTTCTCTATTTTCTGTGTTGGAAAGTGTTTGAAAGACTAATGACCAGTTGCTAAAATGCGGCATGGTTTCGTTGTTGTCGAACTCTGGAACTCATTCGCTGAGGAAAAGTATAATGCAGATTGTTGAGGCCCGCGGCTTTTACGTCCTGTGCAGACAGTGCGTTTGTGCGGATGAAACATAGCGAATGGATAAAGAAGATGGCCAAGGACAGGTTGGCATTTCTCAAAGCGTATGATAACAGTAATGAACCAAGATCTGTGGACCAAGATCTGCTGAGCAGTGAGGCGGGTGCCTGGCAGAGGGATCTAACATCACGCACACGTGTACACAACACATGAATGAGATCGCCGTCGTTCGACACTGCCGTTGCCGTTGCCGCTGCACGGAAGCGTAAGAAGGGTTTCGCAGCTCTTTGCCACAACCCCAAGCCCGCTGATAGCAGGTTTGGGAAGGCGTAGCTTCGGCACCGTGGGTAGGCTTACCTCTGACAATGAGCGAAGGCAGGTGGCGACTGCACTGGTTTCCCAACCAAGCACAGTTCAAGTTCAGAGTGAAGCATCCCGTAAAATTGAGAGGCAGCAGGGGGAAGGGCGTACCGTTCTGAGAGAACTTACTCAGCTTTGTGGCACCCCGAAGGCGAACAGGGTTGCGCTACATATTCACTCAGGTTCTTCGACCAAAACCCATCTCGTGCCTGACACGCTCGCACGAACATTGCAGTTTAGCCATCGTGGCTCGGCAAACAGAATGGGCCCTTACTTTAGCTCTCTTAGAGCGTCGTTTTCTTGAGGATTTCTGTTCAGGTCTTCTTCGTGGTAGGCTGCTTCGCGCTTTGTGAAAGTCTGTACTTCCAATTTAAATATCATTGAAACGCCTGCACATCTCGTACAGGTCTTTGGGTGCGAGTTGGTGCAAGTGAGAAAGAATGCCTTCGCCATTCCAATCGCGCCCCTGCCCTTTACGTCAACCCTGGAGATGCGACAAGACAATACAAGCAGCACGATTGCACGATTCCGAAGTGTTGACCAAGAATCGGGACCAGCCGGTCACGGTAGCATTGCACGTGCTTGGTGATCTGCATAGTTCATCTGAAGAAGTCCTCCATAGTGATGCGCTGGACGCAACATTGCCTGTCACCCGTGAGTCCATCCCCTATTGGCTTCCGTCCGGCATGCATACACGCGCGCTGATCGGTCCTTATCCTTATTCCATGGAGCAATGCCTACTTCCTGCCTCGCCCCTCGCGGAGGAGTTTAGCAACCTACCACATTTCGTTTGACAGCCGGAGTAGCTTGAGCTCCCATTCCAGCAACACTTTTTGTCCATTGTTCTGCGCAGCCCAAGCTACCAAAGAACATCCACAAGAATCCCGATATGCCACTTTTGAGGCTCGCGAGGCTACCCGCGCACGTGGTCTGAGATGGAATACCTGTTGCGACACTGCCCTTAAGGCGCACGCTCAGGAGGACAAGGTGTGCTCCTGGTTGGTAGGGGATTGCGGTAGCTGTAGCGAAGGAGAGTCAACTGTGCGTCACAGTTCAGGTGTCAGACCTCCGCAATCGCGCATTCCTGATGCTATTCTGACGAAGTTGGGCTCTACCGCCGTGATTTCCATGAACAAATATGCCATCGGGCAACGTTCGAAGTCCTTCCGCAACTCTGCGAAGCCCGTCCTCCCAGCTGGATTTCATGAAAACTACTCTTCTTCTTTCCGAACCTGTTCAGGCGCGAGGCCTATGTGGATATGAAATGAATGTATGAAGACATTGGTGTTTGCTGGTGTCTTGCGCGAGTCCCCGGAGTTCGAACGCTTCGGAAAGAAGGTCCTTTTCCCACTCCAAAACGATTGCTTGCTTGTCGCTTTGCATACCTCCATTCTCTACAACGCTTTTGAATAAGATTCAGAGTTCCTTTTTCTATCAACTTAAACTTTTCCGTTTCCTTTGAGAAGGCGAAATTACGTTCCATACCGCTCTCTCTTTATGCTTCCAAATCGTCGCAATGGCGCTGATATGTATGGGAATAGTCTCTTCTTTTGCCTATAGCTTTTACAAAGGTCTGTTGAAACGTAGGGCTTGAATAAATCTTGTAACGGTAGATAATAAGGTGGTACTTGGACGCTTTGCAAACTTAATTTGGATATTTAAAATGAGCACTATTTAAGCGGTCCAGAAAGCTTGAAGACATATTGCAATACTGTACTGCACTACCCGTACCGTGCTTTCAAGTCGTTTTGTTTGAAGTAGCACTTAACAGTCATGAAGGGAAGTTCTATGGCAACTCAGGCGTGACAAAACAAAAACCCTACAGTTGGAGCCGTATTCCCAGCTCTATCCTTTTCAGAGTCTCCTGACGATAGTCTACTGATCTCTTGACTTCTAATAAGCGCATCTGAGGCTTGTCCTTCTCAAAAAATATACGTTTCTTCAGCCTAGGAAAGCTGAAGCATCGAATCATATGAAGATAGGGTGAAGCGCGTTCGGAGTACTTTTTATAACGAATTTGAAGTCACCGCCTCGCAGACCATCCTCCTCATCTACGAACACCAACACGATACTTCATCTTAATTTGTCGGCTCAACGGGTTCAGGACCACATTCTAATCGGGAAACACATAATGTTACCGCACTGGGTTTATTCGGTTCCTGAAGCATCCTCAACAGTCAGATTCAATTCAACCTTCCAACCTAACCTGAGCATTCGGGATCAAACGCAGAGAAGAGCTGATTTTGATAGAAACGCTCGTCCATGTAGAGCGGGCATACTCCTGATAGTATATTGAAACGTTTGTCAGTCCAGTAGGGTCATTGTATACTGCAATACATTTCTACCTGCTCTATGAACGGTTTCGAAATCTGGTTAGGGCATCGGAAACCAAACAGGCGTCTATTACGAAAAGAGTTTACGCTATCTTTCGCAGTAACATGGAGAAAAGATGTCACATGAGCTCATAACCGTATTGTTGCACTACGTCTAACGAGAAAAAGAGTATCAGTATGAATTGCTACGCATCCAAAAAGGATAAAATACGCGCGAGGCAGACCTGTTAGTGGAACTTGACGGATCATGCTTTTGCTTTTGCCAACGAAGCGATACGCAATTGAACGCAGTCTGGATCGTTCCCCGGCGGGAATTAAATTCCACGACAGTCAGTTGCACAGCTGTTGCGCTTATGATGAATCAGAACAGCGTTACTCTCAAAAATCGCTCCACAGGCTTCACAGGAAGGATTGCCTACTTCTTGCCCATGCTCTGTTCTCATATGCTTCGCAAAGAGGTATTTTCGGGAATAGGAAACCTTGCAACCTCGGCATTCAAACTTTCCAATGTTCTCGTGCCTTGCAAACTCATGTCGTTCTCTCTCCTGGCGCACACAAAATTTCATGTCACATGCACGGCACTGAAACGGCTTGATCTTTTGGTGCACTCGCAATACGTGCCGGCGTAGCTTATGCTGATCGGCAACGGTGACGTTGCACTGGTTGCAGGCGACGCGTAATTTGTCCTTCCCAATGGCCCTGGCGATTTGCAACTCGGCCTGAGTTCGTCTCACAGCTCGATGCAGGCGTTGAGGCCTAGTGATCTGATCATCATCAGACTGCATAAATGTATCATTAACGCTAGAAGATCCATTCGGCAAAACCAATCCATTGAAAATGTTCTCAATGTCAGGCTTCACTATCGGTCGTTGGGTCTGTAGTGGCACGCCTTGTGCCCACTTGATGCAAGGCTTAGGAAGGCCATGCACGGCTAGTGGCTGGCGTTCTGGAGTAGTGATTTGATCATCATCAGACTGCAAAGATGAAGTATTAACGCCAGAAGATCCATTCGGCGAAACCAATCCATTGGAAATGTTCTCAATGTCAGGCTTCACTGTGGGTCGTTGGGTCTGTAGTGGCACGCCTTGAGCCCACTTGACGTTAGGCTTAGGAAGGATACGCACGGCTCGACGCTGGCGTTGTGGAGTAGTGATTTGATCACCATCAGACTGCAAAGATGGATTATTAACATCAGAAGATCCATTCGGCAAAACCCATCCATTCACAGTATTCCCAATGTCAGGCTTCACTGTGGGTCGGTGGGTCTGTAGTGGCACGCCTTGAGCCCACTTGACGCGAGGCTTAGGCTTAGGAAGGCCATGCACGGCTTGTGGCTGGCGTTGTGGAGTAGTGATTTGATCACCATCAGACTTCAAAGATGGATTATTAACGTCAGAAGATCCATTCGGCAAAACCCATCCATTCACAATATTCTCAATGTCAGGCTTCACTGTGGGTCGGTGGGTCTGTAGTGGCACGCCTTGAGCCCACTTGACGCGAGGCTTAGGCTTAGGAAGGCCATGCACGGCTTGTGGCTGGCGTTGTGAAGTAGTGATTTGATCACCATCAGACTTCAAAGATGGATTATTAACGTCAGAAGATCCATTCGGCAAAACCCATCCATTCACAATATTCTCAATGTCAGGCTTCACTGTGGGTCGGTGGGTCTGTAGTGGCACGCCTTGAGCCCACTTGACGCGAGGCTTAGGCTTAGGAAGGCCATGCACGGCTTGTGGCTGGCGTTGTGAAGTAGTGATTTGATCACCATCAGACTGCAAAGATGGATTATTAACGTCAGAAGATCCATTCGGCAGAACCCATCCATTCACAATATTCTCAATGTCAGGCTTCACTGTGGGTCGGTGGGTCTGTATTGGGACGACTTGAGCACACTCGATGCGATTCTTAGGAAGGCTATGTGCATTGCCAGCGCGGATAAGAAAGCGATTGAAGGCATTCCGGTGAAGAACACCATCACCGAAGATGAAATCCATATGATAAGAACGAGAAGCGAGAACAATGCGAAGATGGCGTGTTGAAGGGTAGCAACGAGAGCCTGGATGCAATCTTACGACGAGTTGTGATCGCGCTAAAGATTCAAGGGTTCTTTTGTCCTCTTGTGAGCCCAAGTTTTGTTCAGTCTTGGGGAATGATGGGATGGCCTGGCAGGCCTCTAAGGCTCGGGGATCTATTTATAAAAGGACGGCATCCGTTCGGGAAGCTAGAAAAACAATGATTCAATGGAGATTCAAAGAGGTCAGCCGAAAGTTAATCTGGCGAGCCAAGAGAAGCCGTACAAGCCTTTCGGCGGTACGTGCCAAGAAATGGAACGGTACTGGGTGCCCAAGACGGCATTTGGACTATTTGAATCGCCGGGGATCTTGCCTAGGAAATTGAAAATCGAACAGCTCGATGAAAGCCAAATAGTGGCTTACAAGGACAATGTAAATATTAGAATATGTGAATTCAATACTCTGTTGTGTTACTCAACGGAAGATTGGTTGGGTAGAAAAAGGGAAATTGTACCTCTCACTGTAGAGGAGATCAGAGGCGGAGGTGCCCAGGTTTCTTAGGATAACGCTTGTACAACCTATTTTAGTTGAAAAGCATGATTAAGAAATGATTTCTAAGTTGAGTTCGAGACGCGAATGGCAACGGCGTAGGTTGGGAATGCCACATAGATTAAATTAACTGATGCTGTCTTGGTGATAGTGCGATATTGTCGGTCGCACTATTTGTTGTGGGTAGTCCTCTGAGTAAAAAGATGGCATCATGCTTCCGATTTCCATAGTCACAGCCATTTTAATGTATCAATCAAACGGGCTATTTTATTCAGTCCTGGATCCTCTCCTTGACTTGCTTTGTCAAAATAAAACATTAAAGAGTTCCAGAAGACGATGAGGTGGGACAGAATTTACATCTCCCAGGAAATAGAACTCACATCAGCGGAGCTGTATTGATCATGCGATGATGTTGTCCACAATTTATAGTGCATTCTAGCTACGATCTGACCAGATAGGGTTCAGCTAAGATGCAGTACAGTATACTTCACTTGAGCATGCGCCGGACTGTACAGAACAAGCAAAAGACCGTTCCTAAATTTACTGTTTCATATTCAACCTGAAGCACATGTTTTTCACTTCTGTACAGTACTTACAGTAAGGGTAGAATGCTGAAGAACATGCGGTAGAATGCTGAAGAACATGCGTGGCAGCCCTATGGCCTCTCAATATACAGCACTCGGGTATGTACTGTATTTCGGGGAACTTCAATCACCAATCTCAAGAACAACAAAAATACATCTTTTGGTGCAGTATTTCTCCCCACGTTCTTACGTGACACGTCAGACTCATCCAAACTGATCTATTGGACATGCGTGTCGTGCCGTTGCTGACTGCACTCAACGCGTCCTCTCTTGCCCTTCGGGTGGTTTTGTTTTTAACCGCTCACTGCGAGGTGCCACAGACACCCCGACAGGAACATTTCACGGGTGGGCCCACTTGTAGACCAAATATGTTGCGTAGCATGTTTGCCGGCTTCAAGCCGGATCGGATACAGTCCATCCTACCTCTTGCAGTCACGCAGCGCCCCCCACGACGATGCCAATAATTGTTACGAAAAAGAGTCCAGGTCCCTCACTCGGTCCGGTGGAAGGATTAGTGCTCTTCATTCCTTTCCGCAGTTTCCTTCAGTATCCAGGGCGACGCTTCTCTTTCCGACGTTCCCGCAAAGTGCTGCACGACAATGCTGCTAAGCCAGGCAGAGCCACATGACTAAGTCACTCATGCATGCCCCAGCCATTGACGCAGTCCACTAACACCGCTTCGATCCCCTTCGTATCTCTTCGACCCTCATTCAACTCTAAAGTCAAGTTGTCGTCCCCGATCTACACTATGCACAATCAGTCGTTCAAGGAGAACTCGTGACACGAACATGAAAGGGTTGGTGTCCGGTCCTCCGTGGTGGATATTGGATAGAGTGGAACGGTAGCTGTGCTGAAGTTTTTGTGAGTAGTGCAGACATGTGGTGGTATGGTGGGCGGGATAGGCGACGGTGGAAGGGTGTGAGCTATCCTTGGCTCGCATGTGCGTGGAGAGGGGCCAGGGGGCATCGACGGCACCGTTCCAGTTATCGATATATTTATGATGTATATAAAGACGATTGTTACAATGCTCGACCCTACAATGGCGACGAAAAGGCTGGCCTATTGCTTTCTATTCGACGATTCTGAGGTATTGTACTCGACAAACAGATCGTTTGAGTGCATCGCTGAGTGCCAAGCGTGACCCTCAAATTTTTCCAACTTTCACGCACGCTTGCATCGATCCCTTTCATGTTGCTGTCAAAACTTCATAACGCACGACTGGAATGGTGATGGCCGTGACTTTTTCGTGGATATGGAAGAAATTTGATAAGGCTTACATATATCGGAACAGTGTGATTGCAGCCATTGCAGAATAAGAATATTTCTTTGTGCTGACAGCAGTTGCCGGTTTAGTGCAGTTGAAGCGTTTGGCTAATTCGATTTAGGGTCGGGGAGGAACCTCCGAAACATAAGCTCGAATAGAAGATTGGAAACAGTGTTTTCTTGGAGAATGCGGTCTCTGAACATGTGTTTCATCGCAAGGGTATTTGACTTGATCAGGAAAGAGTAGGGAAGCGATGAAGGGTATTTGGGACCGTACGAAATGGCTCCCGCTCTACTAGCTTTCGGCTCATAGACCATGCCCTTCATGTCTCTCTTCTCTGAACTTACCAGACTCATACGTTGACTTTAGAGGATATATTTGGAGACATAAAATAGACCAGCACGCTCGTTACAGATTTTCTGTGCGGTTGGGCAATTTATGTGGGCTTTCCCGGACTCATACCTTCAAGATTATTTTGACAATCAGCGCGAACCTCGTCACCACTTTTTGTGTGTACACTACAGGGACAGGCCGTTCCCATGCCGGGTGCGATATTAATATTGCAAGCGCCATGAGGGAGACAGAAACGAGATTAACGAAAGAAGTTGCTGTTGCCATGAGTGTCAAAGAATGTTTTCTCCTTACAGTATTCACCAGTCTATGTAAAAGAGCAGAACTTTTAAGTTCATCGTGGATAGTACAGAACGTGAAGTTTGATAGATATGGGAACATGCTGTCAGGGAGCTCAGAATCGCATCTAAAAAAGCCAAGCGAGAGTTAGGCACACATACGCAACTGGTCTTGTCGCTCTACCGACAATAGAGCAGTCCTGAGTCCAATAGAAACGCTCGTTGATGTGAAGCGGACACACTTCTGCTAAAAGAACAACTATGCGGAAGCGGGATGCGTGAGCCTATTTCCAGGCCCTCACGCGAAGGTGACACATGCGGACCACAGGAAAAAGCACGAATATCTGGCTATGGAGAGACCAACATGGGTGACTACACACAACGACACATGTATTACCGTAGGGGGCATGCCGACAACACCTGAACTGCGACGCACAGTTGACTCTCCTTCGCTACAGCTACCGCAATCCCCTACCAACCAGGAGCACACCTTGTCCTCCTGAGCGTGCGCCTTAAGGGCAGTGTCGCAACAGGTATTCCATCTCAGACCACGTGCGCGGGTAGCCTCGCGAGCCTCAAAAGTGGCATATCGGGATTCTTGTGGATGTTCTTTGGTAGCTTGGGCTGCGCAGAACAATGGACAAAAAGTGTTGCTGGAATGGGAGCTCAAGCTACTCCGGCTGTCAAACGCAATGTGGTAGGTTGCTAAACTCCTCCGCGAGGGGCGAGGCAGGAAGTAGGCATTGCTCCATGGAATAAGGATAAGGACCGATCAGCGCGCGTGTATGCATGCCGGACGGAAGCCAATAGGGGATGGACTCACGGGTGACAGGCAATGTTGCGTCCAGCGCATCACTATGGAGGACTTCTTCAGATGAACTATGCAGATCACCAAGCACGTGCAATGCTACCGTGACCGGCTGGTCCCGATTCTTGGTCAACACTTCGGAATCGTGCAATCGTGCTGCTTGTACTGTCTTGTCGCATCTCCAGGGTTGACGTAAAGGGCAGGGGCGCGATTGGAATGGCGAAGGCATTCTTTCTCACTTGCACCAACTCGCACCCAAAGACCTGTACGAGATGTGCAGGCGTTTCAATGATATTTAAATTGGAAGTACAGACTTTCACAAAGCGCGAAGCAGCCTACCACGAAGAAGACCTGAACAGAAATCCTCAAGAAAACGACGCTCTAAGAGAGCTAAAGTAAGGGCCCATTCTGTTTGCCGAGCCACGATGGCTAAACTGCAATGTTCGTGCGAGCGTGTCAGGCACGAGATGGGTTTTGGTCGAAGAACCTGAGTGAATATGTAGCGCAACCCTGTTCGCCTTCGGGGTGCCACAAAGCTGAGTGAGTTCTCTCAGAACGGTACGCCCTTCCCCCTGCTGCCTCTCAATTTTACGGGATGCTTCACTCTGAACTAGAACTGTGCTTGGTTGGGAAACCAGTGCAGTCGCCACCTGCCTTCGCTCATTGTCAGAGGTAAGCCTACCCACGGTGCCGAAGCTACGCCTTCCCAAACCTGCTATCAGCGGGCTTGGGGTTGTGGCAAAGAGCTGCGAAACCCTTCTTACGCTTCCGTGCAGCGGCAACGGCAACGGCAGTGTCGAACGACGGCGATCTCATTCATGTGTTGTGTACACGTGTGCGTGATGTTAGATCCCTCTGCCAGGCACCCGCCTCACTGCTCAGCAGATCTTGGTCCACAGATCTTGGTTCATTACTGTTATCATACGCTTTGAGAAATGCCCACCTGTCCTTGGCCATCTTCTTTATCCCTGTGCTCCGGTTTGTGACGATTTAGGGCTTCACAAAAAGTGAGACGATTTGTGTGACGATTTGTGAGAGTTTTGCTCTTTTCGCCGCCGTCATCTCATTCGTCTCACTCCATCTTCTCATTCGTCACACATGGTTTGTGAATATTTGATGAATTGTAGCACTTTTTGAGAACGTTTTGTGATCATCACAAAAATCGTCTCAAACATCACATATTTTCGTGAATCTTTTGTGATGGTTTTGTGAGGTACAGTTGTGAAGAGTCGGGTACTGAAATAATAATCACATGATTTGATTGGATATGTGCGTCTGGCACACAGTGGAAACACGCGCGCATGACTCCACAGAACACATCGCATGTACGCCTATACGACGATATATAGAGTAGAAGTGACACCCAGTGAGCAGAATGCAGAAGCAGACAGTGAGAGCAGGGGACGAGCGAAAGGGTGAGAGGACAATAACGTGGGCAAAAGGAAGGAATTCTCAATCGGATGCACGGGAAGACGAACAGACGGATGGGTAAAGAACCAAGGGAAGAAGCCGATTCGTGCGACATGGAAAGAGATGGCAAGTGCATGCCGCTGCACCGAAAGGATGAGTGTAACGGAATGGGGGCTGGACCCACGAAGAAGGAAGTGGTATCACCACTGACAGAGGCGAATTCGGAGGATGAATCGAAGGATCAATGCGTACGTATGATGTACATAGCATGGACGAATGCAAGGAAAAGGCAGCTGAAAGACCCGCAAAAAGGGAAACGAGCGAAGAGGAAACGATGGATCCCGTAGCTAGAAGGGTACGGCATGAGTACTTATAGACGGGAGGTAGCTGAGTTAGCAAAGAAAAAGAGGGAGCATCGATCGACGCCAGCACATGCTGATTACATTTGCCGAACCCGTATCCACAGTGTAGTCCGAAGGAATCAACCAATCAGCGATATCGTCATGAACAACGATTTTACCACAGTTATGGGCCCAGATGGTTCCTCATCGGCTCACTCAGGGGGTTTGACGCATGGACATCACCCACCGATGTTCGCAACTAACAAAACTTCCAAGTCATGGTACAGGGATGCGCTACGCCGTTGGATTCAAATGCTTATTGTATTTGCAGAAGTTGATACGAAGTCAAAGGCGATGCTCAGGGGTGCCGGTCACCTCATTTATAGATACTGCGATGACTATGCTCAACAAATGATACAGAGTGCAGAGAAGTCCGGCAATATCATTCTAAAAGGCACAGAAAACGATCCATCTAGGGAGCTTTTGGTTGAAAGTATCATTGATGTTATAGCAAAACAGTCAACCACTGAGCTTGTAAGGATGGAGGTGGATCTGCTATCGGACATCCAGAAATGTATACGAAAACCAGGAGAGAGCCCGCACAACTTTGCCAATCGTTTCGCGGGGACTGTTGCACGCTATGTGAACCAAACAACGAAGCTAACAGAACTTTCAAGCAGGCAATTTGCTGTAACTATGCTGAGAAATGCAAAACTAACACCCGACACCTTGAATGGTCTCATTTTTCAACTGACATCTAAGATAGACGTGAATTCCAAACTTTGCAAGTTTCTCAATTTAGAAGTCACTTTGGACACTGCTAACAAACTTGTGACTTTCATCAAGGCAAACTTGAACGATGCATTGGACTCTAAGGAGGCAGTTCAAGGAGTATCAGACGAGATTGAGAAAATGAAGTCAAGATCAGAAAAAGAATGCAACATATCCATGTTCTCAATAGAGGAAGCGACACAATCGCTGGCACAGGTGAAAACTGTAACGGAAGTCAACCCGGAGTTCATGGCTAAAGGTTCTATGCTCGGAAAACGTACTATGGATGATTACCAAGCCCGGAATGACAGGATCAAGCGGATGAAGTTGGAGAGTAGCTGCAAGGCGTGCGGAAAAACAGGACATTGGTATCGGGATAGGCCGGAGTGTTTGGATAAGGTCAGACAGTCACAGATATCAAGGAGGCCGGCGCATGATACCAGAGTGCCACAGGAAAATTCCTCGAAAGAAGAACAGAAGAAGAAAATTGGTACGTTTTTTCGTCAAGGAGGCCAGTAGAGCTCCATGCTGACCTCAACCCGATGCTAGATGAAGGAGCACCCACCTCTACGGGAGGTATCTTTAACGCTATTAGGCTATGTGACGCGCTATCTATTCCGCTCAAGCTGCAACCGCCACGCGAAAGGTATCACCATGGATGGGGTCAAAATTGTGCAGATGCCAAGCCCATTCGGTATACGTGGGAACTGGTGGTCAATGACGTACAAGGAAACCCTACAGCGATGAAGTTTGATCTTGTAGAAGGTGAATCTCCTCTGATTGTGGGACTAGACTTCAAACGGTTCGCAGACACTCTGAATAGGCCGAAGCAGCCAATGATAACATTTCGGAGGCCATGCGATAGTGCAGACCGTACGTTTTATACGTACATTGCACCCGATAAGAGTGAGAATGATCGCATATGGTTCGATCTTGTACCGAATTCAAGATCACACCGTATGAGTCTCATGGGGCATAGTTCATCACGTCAAGAAGCTAATATGGTCAAAAAGGTACACCGCTTTACGCATGCATCCTCAAGTGAGATGCAGAAGCTTTTCGATGATGCTAAGTTAAAAACGCAGGGTGTGGTAAGAGCTTGTGATGCAGTTCACAGTGCGTGTGACATATGCGCATCAACTGGGCGTCCAAAGGACACAAAGAAGATTTCGTTAACACACGTCAACGAGGAGTTCAACCAGGAGATTCAGGTGGATTTTGTTATGATTTACATTAAGGATGTCAAGTATGAGGTTATCAATATCGTAGATGTTGGGACAAGGTACGGAGAGCGGGCAATTGCAAAAGACAGATCAGCTGAAACAATGATGGATTTAATCGAGACAGAATGGCTGTATCATCACGGAGCCCCAAAGAGCTTCAGCGCTGACCCAGAATTTTGTAGGCCGATATTTGAAAAGTTTCTCGTATCTCACAAAGTCACATTGAAGCCGAGGCCGTCCAGATCATCAGCTAAAAACGGTCATGTTGAGCGCAATAATGGTGTGTTTAAAACTATTTTATCTAGGCTGTCTAAAGAGTTAACAGCATCATCACCAGGAACGTTGGTGGCAAGAGCTTCTTTTATGTCAAACATGTTTCACGGTAACGCAATATTGAGTGCGTTTCAGCTAGCCAGGGGGTACTCACCATCGATTCTGGGAGTACCCAGTTCCGATGTATCACAGAGCATGCTTGATGCACACATGGAGTCAGTTGCAGTGCGGGCAATCAACAGAGTTTCGAGGTCGAAGATGAGAAATGTTGAACCTAGGGCATCATTTCCAAAAGGGGCCAAGGTCTGGGTATATTACAAACGTCAAAGCAAAACGAAAGGCCAAGGTGGGTAGAAGCATGGGTGATCGAGGCCGAAGTTCACATGGTCAAGTGCAGGCGGAATAAGAAAGGGCCGCCAATGAGTGTGGCGTACGAACACATCAGGATAGCTCCAAAAGGTGAACTGGCACAGGAACTTATGAAGTGCAGCCTGGAGGAGGAACTTGCACAAGACGAGAACACCACAACTGCTATAACTGACATGGATAAGACGATCACCGATAACGAGGAAAATGCACGAGCTATGAATAGCGACCTAATCAGGGATGTGTTTGGTGACGGAGAACATAATGATATGACTGCATCGGAGGGACGGGTAGGATCTCTATTTACGAAGAAAAATCAAGGTGATCCATCGCAGGACGTTGGGGAGTTACCACAGGGAACAGGGGCTGAACAGCAAGAGGATATTGAGCTGAAATCACAGGAGCAAGAAACTCTAGAGGAAATTCACAAAATACTAGGGTCAGCACAAATAACGAGAAGGAAAATGGAGTGCGCCCCTCCTTGGATCGTAAATAAGGCAATTGAAGCAGAACTGAAATCAAATTGGAAGGATGCGTATGAGGAGGTCATGGATGTTGATGTGCCTCAGTTTGCCAATGTGATTGGGTCCCATATTGTATACAAGATTAAGGTAGAAGAAAAAGGACAAAAGAGGCTTAAAGCCAGACTATGTCCACATGGGAATCGGGATAAAGATAAGGATGATACTTTCCAGAAAAGATTCGGCTACCGCACAGTTCGACGTGATAAGGCTAGTATGCAGCCTTGCAACGATCTTTGGGTTCCGGTTAGGATGTTTGGACGTCAAAGGAGCCTATTTGCAGAGTGGACCAATTCGAAGGGACATATATGTGAGACCTCCAGCAGAGTGGAAAGGTAAACGAGGAGTAATATGGCACTTGCTTAAGATGCCATATGGGATATCAGAGGCAGGGAGGCAATGGGCGAAGGTGATTGAGAATTGGATGATCCAAAAAGCATCATTTGGAAGGGTCAGAGGAGTTCCACAGATGTTTATACGCAGAACGAAAGAAGGTAAGATATCCATTATTGCAGCGAAGGTCACGGATGATCTCCTGATGGCTGGCAGCGTGGAGGACATTAAGGTGTTCTCTGAACACATTTCTAAACGTTTTCCGATCAGCAAAGTCATTATAGATGGTGCAATCAAATTCAATGGGGCGGATATAACTCAGGACAAATATGGCTCGGTGTCCATCTCAATGGACTCATACATGCAGGATATAAGGCCAGTGACTCTAGACCAGTGTCGAAAGAAACAGACAGATTCAGCAGCTACATCGAAAGAAATGGCAGAATTCAGATCTCTAGCAGGGGAATTGGTATGGCTTGGGTGCGGAGCACTACCACAGGCAGCATACATCGGCTCGTATATGCAACAATGCGTACCACGGTTAAAAGTTGAACATCTTCTACAGGCAAACGGCATGCTGAAGGAGATGAAGGATTTGAAGGCGGTGGTTATGTTTCGTAGACCACGCAGTATGGAGGTATCTGCAACTATCAATTCATTTTCGGACGCAGCTTTCAATATTTCGAGGACTAAGCAATATGGCCAGACGGGGTTTATATTAGGGATTCTTTATGAGGAGAAAGGTGTACAAGACGATGTATATCACATTATTGACTGGTCGAGCACGAAGCAGCGAAGAGTGTGCCATTCATCGTATGGGGCAGAGATCTTGGCGTGCTCGGACGCGGACGACAGAGGTTATAATCTCAAGCTTGCGATGAGATCCATATTCCCAAAGGACAAGTTAAGACACGTGCTAAGCGTAGACTCGAAGGGACTATATGATACAATTACGACGCTGCATGAAGGTCGGGATTATCGATTGAGACAAACAGTGCAGCGCATAAGGGATTCGTTTGAGTCGGGTGAAGTTGATGTAATACGGTGGATTCAAGGAAAGGTCAACATCGCAGATGCGTTAACAAAGAGGAATGCTATAAGTCATAGGATGCTCAATAAGATTGCAAGTGAAGGGATACTAAGGCTGCCGGTGCACAAGTCGTTTGAGGTTGACAGCGAGAAATGGACGTAGAGTCGTTAAAGATATACACTTCAACGACTGGGGGGAGTGTGAAGAGTCGGGTACTGAAATAATAATCACATGATTTGATTGGATATGTGCGTCTGGCACACAGTGGAAACACGCGCGCATGACTCCACAGAACACATCGCATGTACGCCTATACGACGATATATAGAGTAGAAGTGACACCCAGTGAGCAGAATGCAGAAGCAGACAGTGAGAGCAGGGGACGAGCGAAAGGGTGAGAGGACAATAACGTGGGCAAAAGGAAGGAATTCTCAATCGGATGCACGGGAAGACGAACAGACGGATGGGTAAAGAACCAAGGGAAGAAGCCGATTCGTGCGACATGGAAAGAGATGGCAAGTGCATGCCGCTGCACCGAAAGGATGAGTGTAACGGAATGGGGGCTGGACCCACGAAGAAGGAAGTGGTATCACCACTGACAGAGGCGAATTCGGAGGATGAATCGAAGGATCAATGCGTACGTATGATGTACATAGCATGGACGAATGCAAGGAAAAGGCAGCTGAAAGACCCGCAAAAAGGGAAACGAGCGAGGAGGAAACGATGGATCCCGTAGCTAGAAGGGTACGGCATGAGTACTTATAGACGGGAGGTAGCTGAGTTAGCAAAGAAAAAGAGGGAGCATCGATCGACGCCAGCACATGCTGATTACATTTGCCGAACCCGTATCCACAGTGTAGTCCGAAGGAATCAACCAATCAGCGATATCGTCATGAACAACGATTTTCTCACAACAGTACAGTACCGAATTGGAAATGATTCGATTTCAGGACTTTACGGTTTGACCGTAACAAACGCCCACTGGCCCCGGCTACTTGCTGCATGCATTACTGTAAGTATTATATCATATGATTTTTAGGTATTTTTTGTGTCTTTTCACTGTCACCTATTGGCCAGGGATACCGTTTGATTATTACACTAGGGTTACACGGCAAACCGAGTCAGGGGTTCGATGTCGGCGGGGCTCCATAAAAGCCGTATCGACACACCCGACGAGATAGCGACACACACACACAGCTCTCAGTCCCCTGTCGCCCCCGCACGGAACGCTGAAGGCCCGTAGCGCGACGCACGGACAAATGCACACACACACACACACACACTTTCCCACATAAATCAATAAACCCCATCTACGACGGCCCATCCCGGGACCACACTAAAACTCGTTTCACATAGTACTTCGGTCGAGGGACCCCGCCCGCCGTGGGCAGGTCTTTGTTTCGTTCTCAGGGACTTCTGACGATTCCTTGGATGTCAGGAAGTTCTTCTTCTATTTTGACAACGTTTTGATGAAATAGAAGGACGAACAGGAGAAGGCGGAGGAACTGCTTCCGTTCCTCGATGACCCGGCATTCGAATTCTACGACAGCCGTTTCGCCGCTGATGAAACCTTCACAGCGAAAGCCATGAACTACTCCGCAGTCAAGAAGGCCTTTTTCGACAAGTTTCAACCGCAGGAAGATCCTGAGGTGGCAATCCGTTCGGCCATCGACCTCAGGCTTCAAGATGATGATGTGATTTCGTTCGTGAAGAGGGCGGAGAGTTTGTACTCTGCAGCCGAGTTGAACGATTCTCCTAAGCTGGGACTTCTCCGCAAGTCCATTCAAGGTCATCCCGCGGTGATTCAGTTCGTCATGTTCCGCAGCCCAACCACGTACAACGAATTGGTTGACGCTATGAAGATGTTCGACCGTAACAGGAAAGAATTCATCCCCGTCGGTTATTCTCCGTTCAAGCATTTATCCCCATCGGCTTCACTTTCAGGTCCCCAAGAAACGGGACCCACCTTCAAGAGTGGTTACGAGGAGAAATTGGAAACTATGACCTCTCAACTGGCTGAACTCTCCCTTGTAGTGAAGAAGCCTCAGAGAGGGTTCAATAAGCCCTCGATTGACGAACGCTCCAGTTCGTACTGTGGAAGGCAGGGTCATGGCGCCAATAAGTGCCCAGATAACCCCCATCGGGGAACTCGATGCACTTATTACGATAAGGTTGGACACGCTGAACGCGCCTGTTGGGCGAAGGCTAAAGCTTCAAGGGAAGATGACTCGAAGAGGAATCAGGGAGGAATAGAAATCAAGAAAGTAAAATTTGCTGATGAACATGCTCTGGTTGTTACAGAAGGAGTTGCATCACTTAAACCGGAAGTTGTGGCTGCCTTAAAGCGAAATGCTCAGGGAGAACCACTGCCGAAGCAGCATCACTCAGCTGCTGCCCCGCGACCGACTCCTTCGATGGTCGGCCCAATGGAATACATGCCCCCGCATCGCCATTCAACCCCAGGACTTTTTATTGGGGTCCCTCCGAAGAACCGCAGGACGAAGAAGAGGAAGACTGCTCCGAAGTCAAACAAAGTGGCTAGGCTCAGCAGCCATGTAGGGAGGTACAGTCTTCTCACCGAACTCGCCGGAGCCCCCTGTGGTATCACGTTCGGCCAGCTGGTTCGAGGTGACGCTGATGACGCGAAGAAGGAAATGCAGAAGTTATTCCGTTCGGGCACAAGGAAGACAAAGATTGCCACCGTAGTCGACACCAGTTTCCCCCGTCGACTTAAGTTGGTTCCGGTCAAGATCTATTCCAAAGAGGCACAGGCTCTTCTAGATTCTGGAGCAATTCCCAACTTGATGTCTAGTCGGCTCTCAGACGAACTCTCTCTGACCCCGTCTCGCACATCCCGACAAATCACTGTCGCCAACGGTGATACCTCACGCTGTATCGGAACTGTCTCGGCAGTTGCTGTCTCGTTTACCGACCTGATAGTCCCAATCGACTTTCTTGTTGTGCTTAATACGCCTTTCGACCTCATCATTGGGTGCCAGACAATGGAAACCTTGGCTGCTCGGCTTGATCTTCGCAGACAAATGGTGAAGCTTTCGTTCCAGGACAGAACGGTACACCTTGGCTTGGAATATGACCGATCCAGTACCCATGTCGTTAAGACAGGTACTGATAGTTGTAGTGCACTGTACACTATGGCGGGACAGACGTCCCTAATGCGCCATAATCGCGCTCGCCGCCACCACGTGTACCACGGGTACACTTGGGCCCCCTGTCTCTCGGCCGGACCATACCGGTGGACACGTGTGATCCCTCTGCCACCTGTCGGGCCTATGGGGGCTCTTACTTGGTCCCCTCGGGGCTACACCCGTTATATTCTAGTTATTCCTATTTACAGTATAATTTAGCTTCGCCATGACGGCGACGGGGACTATATAGTCAACCCGATAATCAAAGTAAAGAGGCACGAAGCCTCGGGTCTTTTACCTTGGTTTCTGGATTCCAGGTTGTAGACTCGACTCGGTACTGGCTCGCTCATACCGACCGAGCCATCTACACCCCTTTAATCCCACCTGCCTTCCCCGCGCGCGTCGACCCACCCGCGCGAGCCCTACGTTAACTACTGTGCTGTCCGCTCCATTAGCTCTGTTTTTCCTTTAATTCTTCCTCTTTATCGCTGACTGTAGTTCTACTTCTCTACCGCGCAAGCCGTGCCCGGATCCCGGTTCCGGTCATCCACCGGGTGGTCTCCCGTTATCCCCTTACGCGTCTGAACGCGCGTCGCTCTGCCTACAGCCGCCACACGTGGCTGTAGTGCACGACAATAGTGAGGACTTCACGTCCGGTGTCGAAGGAGAACTATACGACACCGAGGAGTCCGAGGAATCCTCTTCGCTTTCAGATTCTGAGGAGTACGTCGTCGCCATTCTGTCGAATACGACCGCTGGAAAGAATGTTGAAACGGACCCTTTTGCAGCCTCCGTGGCACCAGCTCTCGAGGAAGATGAAACCGATGATGAAATGCCGCCGCTCACCTCCGATGACGATTTCAGCGAAATTGATGATGAGCTGACCGAAAGCGGTGATTCGAAGACCGAGAATGTAGTAGTAGTCGCAGATATGATGCAAGAAGATTCTATTGGAGAACAAGACACGTCAAGCGCATCTGATTCCACCCAGAATGACATCGGCAAATCAACATTCAACTGTCCGGACTGGACATACAACTCCGGCAACCAAGTACGATGGGTGGGACCTCCACCAGGGTTGCCTGCTACCATTGATTACTTTCCAGACAATGATACTTATTACCCCGTAGGAAATTCTCTAGAACGCATTCAAGAACGGGCCCATCACGCCAACGCCCCCCCTCAGACTCGTGATGGACCTTCTCTTTCTGCGCGTTACCGCCGGGTCTTGTGGTACAACCGTAGGGACGCTAAAACGTAAACGGAAAAGGACAGGCTGTACCTAAAAATGAGGGAGCCTGGGGGACCGCTACACTAGAGCGTCAAGTAGAATAATTCGGAACGGTTAGAAGCACTGGACGAGGGAGGACTACGCAGGACCCGCGCAGTCGTACTGGGGTGTAGGGCAGTACGACCGGTGGCGAGCTGGAAACCTGAAGGTCTTTCTTAACCCACAGAGAAAGGACTAGGGTAGGAAGTAAGGGGATGCGTGCTTGCCTCGGTTTACCACCAGCCCGGTGCCCCCTATCTTATACCCCCTAGTAGCGCGGTGGCACCGGACGGACTACAGTAGCTGTACATACTGTAGCCAGCTTACTGTAGCTTACGGTAACTAAAAATGACAACTGTACTAACCCACCGATCGGTCGCGCACCACGTGTACACCTGCACTAGCTGGAGCCACTAACTACACGTGGAATCCCACGTGGCCACATCTACACGTGCTGGCCACGTATGCTCCGTATCGGTTAACATCTTACTACTGTACTCGGCGGAGCCCCTGGCACCCGCCTAGTACGCCTAGTACAGTATCGCCACTTGGCAATTGTACCACAGGTCTCATGAAGGCGACAGACTCTGCCTTTCTCGAATGCCCTGCGGACCAGTCCACGACAACTTTACCATCCCTGGCTTTACCCGAACCCAGTTCCCCATTCGCACGTGCTTCGCCCTTACAACGAAAAAAGCCCAAGGCCAATCCTTCGGTGGCCGCACTGGTCTCGACTTACGAGATCACTGCTTCTCGCACGGTCAACTCTACGTCGCATTATCGAGGACTACTCACCTCAGCAACGTCACTATCCTCACTCGAGAGTCCGATGAAACAACAGGAAAAGTAATGTACCAAGAGGTCCTTCAGTAATCATCAAAAAAGTAAGCGCCATTCTCTTTACATCTTCCCCTTGCCACCCTTCCCAATTTCCTTTCCTCCACGCGGAGTTGGCTCGGCGCGCGAAGCGCGCACTGAGCCCGCTTTTCGATCCTAAAACTTTGATTAAAGTAAGACGACGACCGCCTTAAAAATTATCTCAAAATTAGATCCGAAATAATTAGAGATCCAATGCCAACGGCGGCGGCGACGGCGCTGAACGGGCACCGCTATCCGGGAAATTAGAATATACTGTAGCCAACGACACTGTAGCCGGGGAGCAAGTTATACTGGAGTGTGCGCACCCCCAAGAAAGCTCGAAGCAGATGTGAAGTCATAGAAAGTACGGTACAGTGCCCACGCGATAACTGCAACACCTGGGGAGACCCCCCTTTGTTGCAGATATCGCGGATTTTCAGTTTTCAAATCTTATGAGAGGGCCTAGCATATATCCCATAAGATTCTAGGATCCAACACCTCAAAATATTTATTTGAAAAACATATATATATTTTGACTATCTTTGGCCGTCGACCATCTGTCGCCTGATCGAGGACTGAATTTTTTGTAACCCCTTCAAAACAGCCCATATGACGCTCTGGAGGTATGTTACAAAGGTTGCAGTAATCAGATCTGAAACGGTCCTATTTTTTAGTAATTTTGAGTGACCCCGGAGATGGTTCCCCACTTGCCGTTTCATTTATCCGGTAGTTGCAGTTATTGGGGCTTGCAGTTATCGCGTGGGCACTGTACCGTACTTTATATTACTTCACATCTGCTTCGAGCTTTCTTGGGGGTGCGCACACTCCAGTATAACTTGCTCCCCAGCTACAATACTGTGGTTGGCTACAGTATATTCTAATTCCCCGGATAGCTGTACACCAATAGAGAAGACAGAACAGCTACAGTGCAACCTCCCAATAAGAGTGCTGTTCGTAAAAGACAAAGATACCCATAGACAGAGGTTTATCACTACGGGAGGCGTTATTATCATAACTCTGTCCTAAAAAATCACTGATTCTTGTTTGACAAAATTTTTCCAGCGCTTGACGTCTCAGTCCCCGTTTCACCTTTTCCATCCCCCGTAGAACCGCCCCAGAGGTGTCATAATTGCTCATAATAACGTGAGCAGAAGCCATAATGCGCAACTGCTCACGAAGGGGAGGCATAAACACTTCCTCATCGCCTCCTTCTGTGTTCCCCGAATCTTCTTCGGGACCGGAGATAAAAGCAACCAGATCTCGGTCTGTGACTGGCTTTGTAGACTCCATTTCTGATTTGTGATGAAGAGGTACTCCACTCGCATTCGCTCGCTGCTATCTTGTACACCTTGATCAATTTCGATGTCAAGTTCCCGACGGTCACGGTGCAACACAATTTCACCGCTCACATCAACATCCTCACCTACGACTTTGGTGTGACACCAGCAGTTTCGAATAGCCCTGCTCTCCATTTCTTCCCATGCTTTTTTATCCAACGCATACCTTGTAGCACATCGACCTTGTATATATTCTTCTCTCCCATATCAATAAAGTCAAGAGCTCTGCCCATTTGCAACCTCCTGTAGCGACACTTCAAAGCAGCGATAACTCCCGCATCGCATGGCTGCATGAATGATGTGATATTCGGAGGAAGAAAAACAATCTTCGTGTCGGACAAGTTCAATGTGTCTACCTTTGTCATCGTTCCATGTGCGGAACAGTTGTCTAGCAAGAGAAGAGCTCTCCTTCCTTTCTGAATCATCCTTGAATTGAATAATTGGAGCCACTCAAAAAAAGGGCCTTTGTCATCCAGGCTTTGGCATTATTTCTGTAGTCGAACCCCAGCTCCTCCCCACTTTTTCCCCGAAAAGCACGCGGCGATCAAGCGTTTCCAATTATCCGCAAGGGAACCAAATCACTTCCACTAGCGTTGCAGCAGGCCACACACGTGATTCTTGCCTTGTCCTTTTTGGATCCACTAAGGTGTGTGGCGGCAACGATCTTGTTGGGTGCTAATCGGTACTGCAGACCGAATTCGTCGGCGTTGAAAATCTCGTCTAAATTGTAGCCGTCAAGCATCGTCCTGATGAGAGGTAGTGCTCTCTCAGCCTCAGTAAACGCAGCCAATACCTGCTCGCCATGATATGATATGCGTCTTAATCCATGCCTTTTCTTAAACTTTTGAAGCCAGCCGTTGGAAAAACGAAGCTCTGGAGCCGTGTCGTCGTTCGTTGTCAATTTCTAAAGACGTTCGGCCTTCTGCATGATGATATTATCCGAAAGGGCGATGTTGCGGCTTGCGCAGTCGCTGATCCATACAGAAAGAGCTTCATGAAATCGTGAAGACAACGGGTTCCGAAGAGATTTCGAATTTGTGGATGCACTCGCCTCTAGCTTGCTGCGCATCTTGACGATGCGCGAGACAGTAGACTGCGGAACAGGTCAGTTGAGTTGAAAGTAACGACCTGCCCATTCTCCAACAGAACGCTGATCACAGCGTTCCACGTTGCGACGGCGAAGATCGTACTCGGCAAGCAGTTCTTTTTGCTGAGCAATAGTAAGGCGATTGCGTTCTGACATGACTTGGGCGGGATGGGGGAGAAGGGAGATTGCCAAGGGGATGAGATGGGCTGCCGCCAGCGACCGCACGCGCTATGCAAAACCTTGGTGGGTATCGTGAATAAAAAGGCGGGAGTTGGTCGCCCAACACATACCTGTTGGTTCCGTGTTCTGTGACCACTACTGTATCCATATTCGAAATGGTCTTACTTCAAATTTTAATAAATATTCAATGTGTTTTTGCGAAATCAACACACTATTTCCGTATCCAGATGACCTGCCTATAGCATCTCAAATCACACTTTTTCTTGCGGGAAAGACGGGTGGTATTCATACTGGGGGGTTTATTACTATCGGGGGAGTACTATTGGGAGGGCTGACTGTATATACGAACGAGACAATACATGTGGCTGTTCCACGCCGGATCGCAAGTCACGCGCCGTTGACAACAGCTTTGCCTCGGCACGTGTACTTGCGTGCACGTGCGCGGAAAGTGTGGAACGGTGCACTGTACTGTATACTCTATTGGAATCCGGCGGCGCCCATTTTTAGATCTGGCGTACAGTAGTGAAGAGCAGAAACGATTGGCCAGAGCTACTGTACACAATAGACGCAGGACGGACGGAGGAATGAAACAAGGCGCCAGTGCTGTATTCCAATCGTATTATCAATGCATTTACCCTGCGTCTTGCCGCCCGGCCCTGTTTTGCTCTCCGGATCACACCTTCATCTCAAAAGAGACGACAGGAGGAAAAAGCTCCGCTTGGCGAGAACTGACTACGTCTCTGTACTTCGCATAACTACTTATTGGTCAACGGTTGTCCTCACCCAACCACCTCATGGTACGTTTCACAGGTCGCTCGTACTGCATGCATGACCCCTATGCTACATGCCTGTACATTTAGCTTGCCCTTGACAGATGACCTCCTTCGTACCCAGAAAAGGGGACAGTCTAACCTATTTCAACACATCAGAGACAGTAGCCCTCTCTAATATGTGAAATAAGTGTACAACACTTACAAACACCCCGTTCCTTCCATTTTCACACTGTACATTATCACAATTTCCACCACACTCGCTCCTTGCCGCCCCCACTAGTCGTCTCATGGGAGCCCCCGCGGGGGACAGGTTGTAGGGGAAGCAAATCCTTCTCGGCAACTATGTCTCGTTTCTTCTCCACTTGTAAATTTTCTTTGCTCTGGGCGTGTTATAAGCCCGCAAACAGGGCCCACGACTTCATGTATTTAGTAAGTGGGGACATTTTTTGCTCAACTCACCCTCAACCGTGCATCTTCGATCCCAGCACCCCATCTTCTCCTCACAGTTCAATCCCTTGCTCTTTCTCTCCGCAACATGTACAAGAGTCGCCAATCATCCACGAAACGGCCCCGTCTACATCGCCGAACGCGGCCTGCTGCCGTAAGCGCCCCGGTGAAAAACGAGAGGCCCAAGTGCAACCAATGCCCCCGTTCCTTTTCAAAGAAGGCCAACCTCTTGGCCCACTTTCGAGTACGTACTCCATTCATCTATCCCGCAATACTGAACTTGCTGGTGTTCTTTCAAAAACATATCTCCGCGTGACATTCCTTTCTTTTTTTTGGTGCTGACCGGTCCCCAACTCTTTGCATTTTGTTCCCAAAGATTCACACGGGGGACAAGAGATACCACTGCACCCTTTGTGGCCTTGACGTAAGTACATACTCTCAATTCACTTCTCCTTTACTCCAACTATGCTTCTTAATCTCCTTGAACTAACCGCGATACGAACTTGATCTACAGTTTGTGTGGAAGAGCAGTCTAAACTACCATGCAAGAAAAAAACATAACGACTACGAAGTTGTGTTCATTTCTGGACCGGTGACGATGCTCGCGGCTATTAAGAAGAAGACTGGGGAGATATGCGACGCCCCTTCGGATTCAGATATTCAAATCCAACCAGCAGTGGATCAAGAGGCATCCGAAAGGAATAGTGAGGAAGAAGCGGAGCAACTTTGCGAGATCCCACACGCGACTGCAAGCTACCCGCTGGGAGGTGATCGGGATATATCAAACTTCGGAGACGAGAGACCTTATGACTCGAGGTCTCTTGACTTACTTGTGGGCCCGTATTGCGATCCCATTCTATGTGAGATGCAGACCTGCGGGCTGGGCACTGGCCTTGAGAAAATTGCAGAACAATGCTTCGAGATGTGCGTCAGTGGGGAATGCGATCTTGCAGGCAATCCCCATGAAGACAGGGAAGACCTGGTTGTGGAAAGCCTCAGTCCGGCTGAAGAAGAAGAGTGGAGCGTCTCTAAAATGGCCCTTGATGCGGAATGTGAAATCACCAGCGAAGAGGCAATGGATGTGCTGCCGGTGGACAGAGACTGGTGGGCCTACTTTACGCATCCAGTCGATCAGAATCTCGACCCACAGTTAAGCGGCATTCGGGAGTCGGCTTCATCAGACTTCTTACGCAATGATTTTGAAATCTCGTCCGTTCCCGAGCAAAGTACACGCTCTGCCACGGAAGGTTTAGGTTAAAGCCGTAGTAAATAGCTGATGGCAAAGGGCCTCTGTTTTAATAAACTGTCAACATTCCGGGAGCACAAAACTTGATGCGCGTTCAATTGCCCCCGTTGGCCTCGCGATACCTTTCCTTGTCCTCTCATAGCAAATGCATCAAAGAGTATCCCAGAAAACTTCTGGATCCAGAAATACCTGTCTCAATAACTTTTTCCAAGGACGAGAAGCATATTATCAATCCTATCGCTGTTTGTCGCCTGAGACCCCTGAGAGATCCTCGATCATACGACAACAGTTCAGTGTGCTAAGTCTCAAACGGACCGCAGAAGGTTTTAAATCACGAGCGCTTCGACCTCGCCGCACTGGTGCGGGTTTTTGGGCAGCCGTTCTTGACGGCTTTACGCTGACATGGCCGAACTCACAAGGACCGATCTCGTAGCCGGGGTCGGTTCGAGCACTGATGCCACCAAGCTGGAACTGATGGACCTCAATACCGGGGTTGTGGTTACCCAGGCTAGACGCCAACATCCAGCGGCTACCCCTCCAGAGAGTGAGCAACATCCCAGTGCATGGTGGAATGCCCTACTTGGCTGCTTCGAAGAACTTCAACTTCATCTTCCTGGCGTGAAAGCCGTGTCGATCTCGGGACAGCAGCACGGCTTTGTGGCCCTTGACGGGAACAATGATCTGGTCCCCGCGAAACTTTGGAACGATACAACCTCAGCAACAAGCTCGGCCCCGCGGCGTGGGCTTCTGCTGTCGGCTCGTTGCCGGCGCCCGCTTTCACAATCGCGAAATTGTGTGGCTAGCGGCTATAGAACCTTATTCACTACTCCGTGTTCGACGAGTAGGACTTCCCCATGACTATTTGAATCTTAGGCTTCCCCGGTCGCTGGGGAACCGACCGAGGCGATGCGCCGGGCACACTCGATCCGGTGACTTTTAGGCGTCAGCTTTGAACGACTTGACG